>NC_088220.1:56754263-56794263 GCF_036934945.1 Oncorhynchus masou masou
ACTACTACTGCTACTACTAATACTACTACCACTACTACTACTACTGCTACTACCACTACCACTACAACTACTACTGCTACTACTACTACTAATAATAATATTACTACTATTACTACTACTACCACTAATACTACTGCTACTACTACTGCTAATACTACTACTACTGCTACTGACACTACTGCTACTACTACTAATAATAATACTACTACTGCTACTACTACTACTAATAATAATACTACTACTGCTACTACTACTAATAATAATAATACTACTACTGCTACTACTACTAATAATAATACTACTGCTACTACTACAAGAACTAATACTACTTGTTACAAATCCCTTTTGGCCCGACAGTCTAGGGGGGATGGTAATGAGACCCGTAACATAACTCATGCAAATTATTATTGTGACAAAGTAAAAGTGTGAACGAAATAACCACGACAACAGAAATCTACCGTCAAACTCCAGGTTTATTTATAAACACACGGTAATGGGGGGAGCAGGAAAAGGGGCTGAGCTGGACCCAAGGAAAGAAACAATAAGTATTAAAAAACACCCCTAAGCTAGACTAGCCTTCTTTAACAACAGCTAACTAACTAACCAAAAATACAGTGGGTGGTCCGCCCAGTTCTAACTAGTGTATTTAACAAAGTTCACCTATGGGTAGTGTATGCCCATGGGAGACTTGTCTTGGTTTCCCCCTTTTCCCACCAGCAACAAACAAACACCATAACCAAAAACAATACTCACAGGTGATGACAAAGTGCTATGAGGTGCTTAAACAAAAGAGAGGTTAAGACACAAAGCGAGAGTGAAACACAGAGACCTACAGACATGGCATTTACAGAGAGATTGAGCTCTAGAACAAACAAATGATGGGGTTTTTAAACCATGGAGAAGGAACTGTGATAGGTTAGGAAATAGGAGGAGGTGTGTCTTCTGATTGATGATTGATTGTTGACTGATTGGGGAGGGATGATTTTCACCTGTGAGGGGAGAAGGAGAGAAAAGAAACACACACACAGGATACACACACACACAGGATAACTGTATCCGTAACACTCCCACCCTTAAAAGAGCAACCCTAGGGGTTGTGACTACAGTATTTCAATGAATACTCACAACAAAGCAACAACCTTGCAAAACATACAGAAATCATTTTCACACACGAGACAAAGCATCTGCCAACACATTATCAGAACCCTTTTTGTGGCGGATCTCCAAATTATAATTTTGTACAATCAGCGCCCAACGCATAAGGCGCTGGTTCTGGTTGTACATTCGGTGGAGAAAAACTAAGGGGTTATGGTCAGTATATACAATCACGGGTAGGGCACTGGAACCAATATATACTTCAAAGTATTGCAGAGCCAACAAAGCAAGAGCTTCTTGTTCTATTGTCACATAGTTTGTTTGACATTTATTAAATTTACGTGAAAAATAACAAACGGGATGATCCACTCCACTCTTGTCCTGCTGCAGTAGAACAGCACCAGCACCTCTGGCACTAGCATCTACCTCAAGTTTGAACGGTTGTTCAAAATCTGGAGCAGCAAGTACAGGTGTACTACATAAGAGTGCTTTCGCTGATTCAAAAGCTCTCTTACAATCAGGGGACCACACAAATGATCTAGCCGGACTAAGCAAATCGGTCAATGGAGCAACTACCGCAGAGAAAATTTTACAGAAGCTACGGTAGTAGCCAACCATCCCTAAAAAGCAGCGTAGCTCTCGTCTGGTGGTAGGTGCAGGGAATGCAGTTATAGCCAAGACCTTGGCATCAACAGGGCGCACCTGTCCATGGCCAACCTCTTTACCGAGATAGGTAACAGTAGCCTTCCCAAACTCGCACTTTGCCAAGTTCACGGTTAGAGAAGCAGCTGCCAACCGTTCACATACTACCCTTAGCGAGTCAACATGATCTGACCACTCAGACGAATAAATCACTAGGTCATCAAGATATGCACTACAATTAGGAACGCCAGCTAATACGGAGTTAACCAGTCGTTGGAAGGTGGCTGGTGCATTTCGCATCCCAAAAGCCATGACTGAGTACTGTAGGAAGTTGTCTGGGGTCACAAAGGCAGAAATCTCAGAAGCATGTGACGTTAACGGAACCTGCCAGTAACCTTTTAAGAGGTCTAACTTAGTTACATACTTAGCAGCACCAATAGTGTCGATACAGTCGTCCAGTCGGGGTAACGGGAACGAATCTGGCATTGTGACAGAATTTACCTTTCGATAATCCGTACATAACCTGGACGTACCATCAGGTTTAGGAACCAAAATGCAAGGAGAACTCCAAGGGCTTGAACTTGGCTTAGCCAGGTCATTCTCCAACAAATATCTCACCTCATCCCTCATTATCTTCCTCTTGGAAGCGTTGATACGATATGGGTGTTGCTTGATAGGTGTAGCATTTCCAACATTAATGTCATGTTCCAACACATTTGTGCGAGTAGGAACGTCATTAAAGAGACATGGAAAACTGTGTAGTAGCCTCACAATATCATTGGCCTGTTCATCCGTTAAATGAACCAGACCGGATTGTATAGACAGCAGCATTTCTGAGTTGGGCAATCTAACACACTGCTGCTGAGTATTGCGCAACTCCAAGCCATCAACATCATCAATATGACAGTCCACTATCATAGCAGTAGTAGCAGAGGAGACAGCAGTACCTTCCTCTGTTTTTGAACTCTCTAACTGTGTGATGGGTCGGGTGTGGTAAGCTTTCAACATGTTAATGTGACACACACGAGATTGGCGTTGTCTATCAGGAGTTTGAAGCACATAGTCAGTTTCACTTATTTTATTTTCAATTAAATAAGGACCCGAGAAACGAGCTGACAGTGAAGATCCTGGAACAGGTAATAACACCAGTACTTGGTCACCTGGCTGTAGTGGACGAGAAACAGCCTCTTTATCATAGTGTCTTTTCATGCTCCTCTGTGAGGAAGACAGAGCTTCCTTTGCGAGAGCACAAGCTTGGTGTAGGCGCTCACATTTACATTTAAGTCATTTAGCAGACGCTCTTATCCAGAGCGACTTACAAATTGGAAAGCGACTAACGTAGTCCAACACATTCTCATCTCTGGTACACAACTCTTGGGACAAGAACTGTTCTTTAAGGACTTTCATTGGTCCTCTCACTGTGTGACCAAACACCAGTTCAGCCGGGCTGAAACCTAGGGACTCCTGCACAGTTTCACGAGCAGCAAACAAAACTAGAGGAACTCCCTCATCCCAATCTTTCTCAGATTCCAAACAATATTTACGTAGCATAGACTTCAGTGTCTGATGCCATCTTTCAAGTGCACCCTGAGACTCTGGGTGATAGGCGCTTGACACACGGTGCGTAATTGACAAGGATGTTAACACCTGCCTGAAGAGCTTGGATAGGAAATTGGTACCTTGATCGCTTTGTACCACCCTAGGTAACCCGAATGTCGTGAAGAATTTTATTAAGGCTTTACTCACTACCGGGGCTGTAATCCTTCGCAGAGGAATGGCCTCGGGGTATCTTGTAGCCATACACATTATCGTTAACAAAAACTGGTTACCCGATTTTGTCTTCGGTAACAGTCCGACACAATCAACCACCACATGCTCGAATGGTTCACCTATGACAGGTATGGGACAAAGAGGAGCGGGAGGAATAACCTGATTTGGTTTTCCTGTTATCTGACATGTGTGGCATGTCCGACAGAACTGAGCCACATCTTGTTTTAAACCCGGCCAAAAGAAATGTCGAAGGATCCGATCATAGGTTTTTGTGATTCCTAAATGACCAGACCACTGGTGATCATGAGCAAGGGATAACACATTTTGTCGAAAGGCTGTAGGAATCACTATTTGGTAAACAGCATTCCAATCTCCATCCGCATCAACATGGGATTTCCATTTACGCATGAGGAGATTACCATCAATGAAGTAAGCCACGTTCTTCTTCTTCACATCTTCCAATGAGACAACACTAGAAAAACATTTAGCAAGCTTGTTGTCAACCTTTTGGTTAGCAATCAGCTGCTCACGAGTGACTGGTAACTGTATTGCATCAGCAATAAGTTCAACGTTCTTTGATTCTTTCCTGGGCTGTTTGTCAGAGGTGATCAGCTTCTCAGAGGTATCACACAATCCATCCTCTTGATCAACCTCTTTGAACAGAACAGTGTTCGACAAATCTATCTCATCACCCTCTTGTCGTGCCTGAGCACGAGTGACAGCACAAGCAGGGAACACATGTGGATAATTCTGTGCCAGCTCATTCGAGAGAGAGTGGTCACTTTTATCCAATACTTCCAATACGGGTACTACCTTTCCTCCGGCAATATCGTTACCCATTATAAAGGTCACACCTTTCACTGGCAACATAGGGCATACCCCCACTCTGAATATTCCACTGATTAACTCAGAGTGTACTTTCACAAAATGCAATGGCACTGGGAGGGACAAAACCCATTTCAATACCCTGCACTAACACACTGGAACCACAGTATGTATCGTCAGATAAGGGCAACACATCAGACAATATAAACGACTGCGCCGCACCAGTATCTCTAAGGATTTTAACCGGTCGTTGAGACGCTTCTTCATTCGTTAGGGACACAAACCCCTCGAAAATGAATGGTTCATAACTGCGGTCGGGGACTGAGACTTTCAAACTGCAGTTACCCTGAGGCACCTGTTTTGTTGCAGACCTCACAACCATACGAATTAGAGCAACACCTGTTGGTGGCTTGGCACGAAGAGGCATCCCTTGTTTGCGTTTAAGCAGGAAGCAATTTTAATCATATGTCCTATTTTATGACAATAGAAACATGGACGCTCATTCTTCTGGCGTGCTTGACATACTACTGCTGGCCGACTAGGGCTAAAGGTAGGAAACTCAGTGGCTCTACTCTCAGTTTGAGCCGAAAACACACTTTTGTGCGTCAACACAAACTCGTCTGCCAACACAGACGCTTCTGCCAGGGAGGATACTTTCTGTTCGTTTAGGTAAACTACAATGCGTTCGGGTAAGCAATTTTTAAACTCTTCCAACAAGATTAACTCCCGGAGAGAGTTGAAATCAGTTACTTTACTAGCAGCATGCCATTTATTAAACAGATTTCCCTTGTCTCTAGCAAATTTCACATAAGTCTTACTAGAAGACTTTCTATGAGACCTAAATCTCTGTCGGTATGCCTCAGGCACAAGCTCATAGGCACGAAGAACAGTAGCTTTGACCACTTCATAATTCAAACTGTCCTCCAGAGGTAGCGCTGACAAAACCTCTTGGGCTTTACCAGTTAATTTACACTGAAGTAATAGGCACCATACCTCTTCAGGCCATTTCAATGCTACGGCTATACGCTCGAATACACAAAAATAGGAGTCAACCTCTGACTCTCTGAACAAAGGTACTAAGGCAATCTGCCTACTAATGTCAAACGTGTTTGAGGACACAGCAGGTGAGGACGGCTCACAAACAGGCACAGTAGGACCGGAGGCTAGCCTCGCTGTCTCTGCCTCAAGTTCCATCTGGCGCATTTTGAACTCCAATTGCCTTTGTTCTCTGTTTGCCTCAATTTTACACATCTCCAAATGCCGTTGTTCTCGTTCTTTTTCTGCCTCTATTTTACACATCTCCAACTGGAGAGTCTCTCGCCTAATTTGGGCTCTCTCTTCCACCTCCAGTTGGAACTGTGCTAAACGGACATCCCTCCTGGCATCACCATTTGACAGTGGGGAGAGTGGATCAAAACGGGACAATGTGGCTGGTGTTTTAGCCTCTCCCTCATTATCAGACACCAATGGTCTTACAGGAGCAGCAACATCCACTACAGGGGTAGTAGGCTCAGGCAGCGGTAACACAAGCACCTGCTCTTCCAACAATACATTTAATACTAGCGTTTCACCTCCGCATTAATTAACTCTGCGGAATCGATACTGAATAATGGTCAGCCAAGGTCATTAAATCAACTCTACGACATTTGTCAAAAACCTCCCACGAAGGGTTATCCAAAAAAGATTCAATCAAAAGTAGTCATTTTACACTACTTCACAAGTGCCAAAGAAAATAGCAAACACTAATGCTACTTCAGCTATGACGCTCAACACTGAAGTATACCACTACAACAATCTACATGAGCGGCATGGGTGTCAGTTATGACAGATCCCGGATGAGCCCCCACTTATGTTACAAATCCCTTTTGGCCCGACAGTCTAGGGGGGATGGTAATGAGATCCGTAACATAACTCATGCAAATTATTATTGTGACAAAGTAAAAGTGTGAACGAAATAACCACGACAACAGAAATCTACCGTCAAACTCCAGGTTTATTTATAAACACACGGTAATGGGGGGAGCAGGAAAAGGGGCTGAGCTGGACCCAAGGAAAGAAACAATAAGTATTAAAAAACACCCCTAAGCTAGACTAGCCTACTTTAACAACAGCTAACTAACTAACCAAAAATACAGTGGGTGGTCCGCCCAGTTCTAACTAGTGTATTTAACAAAGTTCACCTACGGGTAGTGTATGCCCATGGGCGACTTGTCTTGGTTTCCCCCTTTTCCCACCAGCAACAAACAAACACCATAACCAAAAACAATACTCACAGGTGATGACAAAGTGCTATGAGGTGCTTAAACAAAAGAGAGGTTAAGACACAAAGCGAGAGTGAAACACAGAGACCTACAGACATGGCATTTACAGAGAGATTGAGCTCTAGAACAAACAAATGATGGGGTTTTTAAACCATGGAGAAGGAACTGTGATAGGTTAGGAAATAGGAGGAGGTGTGTCTTCTGATTGATGATTGATTGTTGACTGATTGGGGAGGGATGTTTTCACCTGTGAGGGGAGAAGGAGAGAAAAGAAACACACACACAGGATACACGCACACACAGGATAACTGTATCCGTAACACTACTGCTACTACTACTACTACTAATAATAATAGTACTACTACTACTACTACTACTACTACTACTACTACTACTACTACTACTGCTACTACTACTACTACTACTACGAATACTACTACTACTACTACTACTACTACTACTACTACTACTACCACTACTACCACTACTACTACTACTACCACTACTACTACTACTACTACTACTACTACTACTACTACTACTACTACTGCTACTAATTATACTGCTACTACTACTAATAATAATAATAATTATACTACTGCTGCTACTACTAATAATATTACTACTACTACTACTACTACTACTACTACTACTACTACTACTACTACTACTACTACCACTACTACTACTACTACTACTACTACTACTACTACCACTACTACCACTACTACTACTAATAATAATAATACTAATACTGCTGCTACTACTACTACTAATAATATTACTACTACTACTACTACTAATAATAATAATACTACTACTACTGCTACTACTACTTCTACCACTACTACCACTATTATTCACATAATTGGGGTGGCAGGTAGTCTAGTGGTTAGACCGTTGGACTACTAAATAAAAGGTTGGAAGTTCAAATCCCGAGCTGACAAGGTTCTACCCCTGAACAGGCAGTTAATCCACTGTTCCATGGCTGTCCTTGAAAGTAATAATTTTTTCTTAACTGACCTGCCAAGTTAAATAGAGGTCAAATTTAAAAAAATAACTGCCAATACGGAAAAAAGAATGACCTGCTAAGAAATCAATAAAGATATATTGGAATTGAAATAATACACCTGGTGTATTTAATGTTGTTTTCTAGAGTGGCTGTATCCACTTAATAAATACAATAGTCGAGCAACACATTTACATTACATAGGCTTTTACAATTTAGTATGACTATTTACATCTAAAAACGTCTACCTATTTCAGATAAAGGCCTTGATTGTTAGTTAGTTAGTTACTTTGGAGAGGACTAGATTAGTGATGCGTGCTAATGATGTTGACAGAGCTCCTTCTCCCAGGGCAGGTGACAGAGACAGAGTGAGAAAGAGAGAGAGAGAGAGAAAGAAAGAGAGAAAGAGAGAGGTTGAATGAGAGAGAGCATACACACATTCCTGTGGGATTACCTTGAACGGTTTGTCAAGTGGATCTCACAAAGGCCAAGAGCTGAGCCCTTTGAAAAGCATCCCGGTCACTGTTCTGTTCTGGGGTTGTGGCTTAATGTTTAACCTCGCTGGCGGACAGAGTGGAAGCGTGTGTTATCAGTCATCACTGCATTACAGGGTGAGGCTGAGTCTGTCCCACACTGCCCCACGCTGCTCTCTCTCTCTGTGTGTGTGTCTTCCAGAGGACTAGAGGCCTGGAGGATCTCCACGGCACCAGAACAAACAGACCTCTAGTGCTGATGGACACCCTTCTAAGTCATATTGCTATCTCAACCCTGAACACCTTTTCTTTTACTGCCTGTGTTGTGTTCCCTAACGCAAATACCAGAGCCTGCCAGACACACACTAGCTGTATGTATGCAA
The DNA here is from genome assembly GCF_036934945.1 of Oncorhynchus masou masou. NCBI lineage: Eukaryota > Metazoa > Chordata > Actinopteri > Salmoniformes > Salmonidae > Oncorhynchus > Oncorhynchus masou. The sequence goes on from NC_088220.1 coordinate 56,762,722, forward strand.
ACATACTGTATGCATACATACACATGCTGTATGCAAAAACACGCAGGCCGGCCGACACGGACACAATCCCTCGGCATGCACGCAGGTACTCTCTCCAGCCCCCCCTCCCCACTCAGACCCTGCTATGAGGTAACGCACCTCTCCACCCAGATTTATGGCTAATCAGGCCGTATCGGCAGTAGTCTGGGCCAGGTTTAGCCCATTACACCATCCACCACACAGTGCCAGGGGAGGAAAGGAGAGGGAAGGAGGGGTAGCCTTCGTTTCCTTTCTGAAGGCGATTAGACCTCCCCACTCCACCCACACCCCCAAGTTACTCAACCCTCGTCACTGATTCATTCATTCATCGACATCTCCCACCATTTTAGAAAAACCCATCAATCTGCTTGGTCTACTACGCACTGGGATAAAGAATTCAAATGAGGCTGCTATACTGATTTTCATTGACCTCAGCATTGTTGGTAAGTTGAAGTGTGTGTGTGTGCATGTGTATGTGTGCATAAAGTGCGTGTGTGCATGTGTGTGTATTAATGTATATGCGTTTGTGTTGTGTGTGTCTGTGGCTGTGTCTGTGTTTGCATGTGCACGTGGTTTTGAGTGGGACCTATAACGTTGTAACTGAGTGTATTGACAGGTGTCTGTAGTCCACGTGCTTTGATCACGTGGACTGGGATATATTCCGGATAGCCTCAGACAATAACATTGATGAATACGTTGACTCGTGAGCGAGTTTATTAGCAAATGCATCAGAAATGTTGTACCCACTGTGATTATTAAAACCATTCCTAACCAGAAACTGTGGATTAATGGCAGCATTCACGCAAAACTGAAAGCGCAAACCACCGCATTTAACCAGGGCAAGGCGACTGGAAACATGACCGAATACAAACAGTGCAGGTATTCCCTCCCTAAGGCAAGGCAATCAAACAAGCTAAGCGTCAGTATAGAGAAAAAGTAGAGTCGCAATTCAATGGTTCAAACACGAGACATATGTGGCAGGGTCTTCAGTCAATCACGGATTACAAAAAGAAAACCAGCCCCGTTGCGGATATTAACGTCTTGCTCCCAGACAAATTAAACAACTTCGTTGCTGGCTTTGAGGACATAACAGTGCCACTGACACAGCCTGCTATCAAAGCCTGTGGGCTCTACGTCTCCGTGGCAAACGTGAGGAAAGCATTTAAACATGTTAACCCCCGCAAGGCTGCAGGCCCAGACGGCATCCCTAGTCGTGTCCTCAGAGCATGCGCAGACCAGCTGGCTGGTGTGTTTACGGACACATTCAGTTAATCCCTATCCCAGTCTGCTGTCCCACATGCTTCAAGATGGCCACCATTGTTCCTGTTCCCAAGAAAGCTAAGGTAACTGAACTAAAAGACTATCGCCCCGTTGCACTCACTTCTGCCATCATGAAGTGCTTTCAGAGACTAGTCAAGGATCATATCACCTCCACATTACCTGCCACCCTAGACCCACTCCAATTTGCTTACCACCCCAATAGGTCCACTGACGATGCAATCGCTTCACACTGCACACTGCCCTATCCCATCTGTACAATAGGAATACCTATGTAAGCATGCTATTTATTGACTACAGCTCAGCATTTAACACTATAGTATCCTCGTCATTAAGTTCGAGACCCTGGGTCTCGACCCCGCCCTGTGCAAACTTAGTCCTGGACTTCCTGGCGGGCCGCCCCCCATAAGGGTGCGTTTTTAGCCATCTCCTGTACTCCCTGTTCACCCATGACTGCGTGGCCATGCACACCTCCAAATCAATCATCAAGTCTGCAGATGACACTACACTGGTAGTGTCACACGGAGCGGAACGGGTGAACCCAAGAGCCGCTCAGACGAGGAGACTGGGATGAGGTAACCAAGGTATTTATTGAAACACAGGGGGGACCAGTGTACACATCAACGACAAACTGAAATGGACCACCCACACAGACAGCATGGTGAAGAAGGCGCAACAGCACCTCTTCAACTCAGGAGGCTGAATAAATTTGGCTTGTCACCTAAAACACTCACAAACATTTACAGATGCACAATCGAGAGCAACCTGTCGGGCTGTATCACAGCCTGGTACAGCAACTGCACTGCCCTCAACCGCAAGGCTCTCCAAAGGGTAGTGCAGTCTGCACAATGCATCACCAGGGGAAAAAAACGACCTGCCCTCCAAGACACCTTTAGCACCCGATGTCACAGGAAGGCCAAAAAGATCATCAAGGACAACAACCACCCGAGCCACTGCCTGTTCACCCCGCTATCATCCAGAAGGCGAGGTGTTTATGTGTTTGAAGACCAACCCATGTAGTAAACTCCGGCATAAAGAGGTTCATTCGCCATTGACGATTCATACCGGAAGGAGCCACGCATGTTGCGCACAGCATTGTTTTGGTAAAGCGCATATTGAGCTGTTTATATATCAATCAGTATGGCGAAGTCAGGGAAAGCTAAATCTAAGTCTAGATATACAGATGTACACACAATTTTAGAAGAAATTGATTGAGGACGATTCATTTGGCGATTCCCAAATGGAGGAATATTTTTTGAACGGAGAGGACATCGTTAAGTTCTTCTCATGCTAATGCCGTTGTTTGAAATTAATAATATAAAATATTATTTGTGAAATGAAATAGTCTATTTGAGGCTGCTGAGGGGAGGGCAGGCCCACAACAATGGCCAAAGTGAAATGGAGACAGTAGATACAGCTGGTCTGTTGTAATATAATAAAGACAGTAGATCTAGCTGGTCTGTCATAATATAATAGAGACAGTAGATCTAGCTGAAGCTGAAATGTCATAATATAAATGAGACAGTAGATCTAGCAGGTCTATAATAATATATTCAACCTTATGTTCCCTGTACTTCTCTATATATATATATATATATATATATATATATATATATATATATATACAGTGCCTTGCGAAAGTATGCGGCCCCCTTGAACTTTGCGACCTTTTGCCACATTTCAGGCTTCAAACATAAAGATATAAAACTGTATTTTTTTGTGAAGAATCAACAACAAGTGGGACACAATCATGAAGTGGAACGACATTTATTGGATATTTCAAACTTTTTTAACAAATCAAAAATTGAAAAATTGGGCGTGCAAAGCTATTCAGCCCCCTTAAGTTAATACTTTGTAGCGCCACCTTTTGCTGCGATTACAGCTGTAAGTCGCTTGGGGTATGTCTCTATCAGTTTTGCACATCGAGAGACTGAATTTTTTCCCATTCCTCCTTGCAAAACAGCTCGAGCTCAGTGAGGTTGGATGGAGAGCATTTGTGAACAGCAGTTTTCAGTTCTTTCCACAGATTCTCGATTGGATTCAGGTCTGGACTTTGACTTGGCCACACCTGGATATGTTTATTTTTGAACCATTCCATTGTAGATTTTGCTTTATGTTTTGGATCATTGTCTTGTTGGAAGACAAATCTCCATCCCAGTCTCAGGTCTTTCGCAGACTCCATCAGGTTTTCTTCCAGAATGGTCCTGTATTTGGCTCCATCCATCTTCCCATCAATTTTAACCATCTTCCCTGTCCCTGCTGAAGAAAAGCAGGCCCAAACCATGATGCTGCCACCACCATGTTTGACAGTGGGGATAGTGTGTTCAGGGTGATGAGCTGTGTTGCATTTTACGCCAAACATAATGTTTTGTATTGTTGGCAAAAATTTAAATTTTGGTTTCATCTAACCAGAGCACCTTCTTCCACATGTTTGGTGTGTCTCCCAGGTGGCTTGTGGCAAACTTCAAACGACACTTTTTATGGATATCTTTAAGAAATGGCTTTCTTCTTGCCACTCTTCCATAAAGGCCAGATTTGTGCAATATACGACTGATTGTTGTCCTATGGACAGAGTCTCCCACCTCAGCTGTAGATCTCTCAGTTCATCCAGAGTGATCATGGGCCTCTTGGCTGCATCTCTGATCAGTCTTCTCCTTGTATGAGCTGAAAGTTTAGAGGGACGGCCAGGTCTTGGTAGATTTGCAGTGGTCTGATACTCCTTCCATTTCAATATTATCGCTTGCACAGTGCTCCTTCTTCACAACAGTATCTCGGACCTGCCTGGTGTGTTCCTTGTTCTTCATGATGCTCTCTGCGCTTTTAACGGACCTCTGAGACTATCACAGTGCAGGTGCATTTATACGGAGACTTGATTACACATAGGTGGATTGTATTTATCATCATTAGTCATTTAGGTCAACATTGGATCATTCAGAGATCCTCACTGAACTCCTGGAGAGAGTTTGCTGCACTGAAAGTAAAGGGGCTGAATAATTTTGCACGCCCAATTTTTCAGTTTTTGATTTGTTAAAACAGTTTGAAATATCCAATAAATGTCGTTCCACTTCATGATTGTGTCCCACTTGTTGTTGATTCTTCACAAAAAATACAGTTTTATATCTTTATGTTTGAAGCCTGAAATGTGGCAAAAGGTCGCAAAGTTCAAGGGGGCCGAATACTTTCGCAAGGCACTGTATATATATATATATATGTTTATTATACCTGTTGATACAGGGCTCATATGTGAAACTATTCTAACTGAACATTTTCTTTCACAGTGACACTGACTCCGAATGGGATCCCCCAGTGCCAAGGTGTCCATCCCCCACTGAAGCTGGTTCATCCAGCTCCTGCTACAAGTGGTGTTCATCTGCCCAAATGTATTTCTGCAGGCATGGATGTGCTATGACACCTGGCATCAGCAGCACAATATTGTGTAGAGGACTGAAGGTCTTCCAAATATTGAAAGTGTTATTTTGTAAATGTATATATTTTTTTCATGTTTTTTCTCCATTTTTTAGGGGGGTGTGCTAGAATACCATTTTGGTATTTTGTATATAGTTATTCCATTCAAAATGTATAACTTCACCCATTTGGCCACTTGGGTACATTTGGGCTACTTGTGCGGGACACCTGGGTGACTTCATGATTAATGTCATGTAGCACACTCATTTAGGAAGTTATCATTCTGAAACTTTGCACAAGTACTGTTGCCCTCTTATATTTTTCACTGAAATTGTCCCCATCATCCTATCTGAATGTTTGTTTTATCTTGTTCATTTTAAAGGTGATGATACAACAATAAAAATAAAAAAGTATGGTTTTCTTCATTGTATTATCTAAACCAGATCTATTGTGTTATATTCTCCTACATTCAATTCACATTTACACAAACTTCAGAGTGTTTTCTTTCAAATGGTACCAAGAATATGCATATCCTTGGTTCTGTGCCTGAGCTACAGGCAGTTAGATTTGGGTATGTCTTCAGGCGGGATTGAAAAAAGTAGGGGGGTAGCTCTAAGAGGACTGTTCTATACCATCTACTGCATCTTGCCTATGCCGCACGGCCATTGCTCATCCATATATTTATATGTACATATTCTTATTCATCCCTTTACATTTGTGTGTATAAGGTAGTTGTTGTGGAATTGTTAGATTACTTGTTATATATTACTGCACTGTCGGAACAAGAAGCACAAGCATTATGCTACACTCGTATTAACATCTGCGAACCATGTGTATGTGACCAATAACATTTGATTTGATTTGATGTATAGTCTGGGTGGGAGGAGCCCTGAGGTCAAATCCTCCATAAATCAAATCAAATCAAATTTATTTATATAGCCCTTCGTACATCAGCTGATATCTCAAAGTGCTGAACAGAAATCCAGCCTAAAACCCCAAACAGCAAGCAATGCAGGTCAATGACCACACTGCCCATTCATAAAGACCGCAACACAACCAACATCAATACTCAATGCCTCATCCATCCTCATCCATCCACATGGTAGTCAGTACTTCTATAGGGCCAGAAGTAAAACCAAACCGAACCTTTATCATATAAAACACAATACCACAACCACAGAGTCACGGTTCAGTTACGGTATGACCCTTACAGACCAGCGAGGTTCCCTTACACTCGACCACAGACAGGCAGCTGGCAGAGAGTGTTCAGAGAATGTTCCAAGAGTGTTGAGAGAGTGTTGAGTGTTTCATCAGGCCAAGGAGAAGAGAGGTATTAGTCTTGATCCATCACCTCTAAACAGCCTGTTCAATTATTCACACCTTCCATCTCATGATGCTCCCTAACACACGACTGGAGAGAGCTGTGCACTCTACCTCTGTCGATTCTATTCTCGTTTCTCTCTGTCATTCCCTCTCACTCAGTCTCCTTTGTTGTTTTCTAACTCTCTCTCTATCTCACACACACTTTCTCTCTCTCTCTCTCTCTGTCTCTCTCTTTCTCTTTCTCTCTTTTGCTCTAACTCTCTCGATCTCCCTCTCTCTATCCATCCATCTTTGTCTCTCTCCAAGTAGTGGTACAGTTCCAGAGGCGGGGAGAGACAGAGCGAGCCCCGGAGAGCTGCAGCCATCCAAACAGCCTGGCTGGCCATGTAAATATGCAAATGAGCTGGCTAATGACCGCCGCCACTTGGCCCCACTAATTAAAACCCATTTGAAGCAGAACACTTATCCCCGTCCAAATACACGGACAAAGTTTCCCAGGCAGGCAGAGTTATGGTCCTGCTGTTATTTGTCATTCCTCCTCCTCGCCCCTTCCCCTCCTCCTCCTCGGCCCTCTGTCTCTCCCTGTCCCAGGCTCGTTGAGGGCCTAATGGGGAAAGCTTTATCTAGTCTGACCTAACCATTGTCACATGGAGCAGAATTTGTGAGCTTTTAGAGTGGTACACTCATCGATGGGCTGGAGGGGGTGTGTGGAGGAGGGTGTGTGGAGCGGGGTGTGTGGAGCGGGGTGTGTGGATAGGGGTGTGTGGAGTGGGGTGTGTGGAGCGGGGTGTGTGGAGGGGTGTGTGAAGAGGGGTGGGATTGTTTGGCAAGTATCCATCGATGCAATCTCCAGACCACTTCGTTAGACCCCCCCCCCAACCTACTCCACCCCACCACAGTGCCTCGTCAATGCAAATAGGATGCTGGTTGAAACGCTGAAAGAGGAGGGTGAGATATAATCCGTCTGTTCTGGGAAGTGGGAACAGACAGACAGATATATATATATATATTCTGGGCGAGATACATGGAGATCTCTTTGGCATGATTCTCATCTCTTACAAATGCTCTTATGCTTCTACATCTTCTCCAACGTCTAATGGCTCCTAAATTCACTCCCCGTACCTTTCCTGTACCTCCTCATCTTGCTCATCCTCCCCCTTCACCCCTCTTCCTCTTCACCCCTCTCCTGCTACAGTTCTGTTCTCTTTCTCTGCAACAGGAACCATGGTGGGAGAGAGTGAGAGACGTCTTGATCCATCAAGAGGGAGTCTTGATCCATGTGCGGTTAAAATAGGCAAAAAACACACATTTCTTCCCATGGGTGTCAGGATTTGGCCAGGGTTGTTCCGGGTTTTGGTCACTAGATGCCCCCATTGTGCTTTTTGACCTTATGTTTTTTCCCTTGTTCCCCATTATTATTTGCACCTGTGCCTCGTTTCCCCTGATTGTATTTAAACCCTTAGTTTCCCTCAGTTCTGTGCTCTGTGTTTGTATGTTAGCACCCAGCCCTAGTGTTCTGTGTATTCTTGTTGATTCCGGTGGATGCTCTTGTGGAATTCTGTTTTTGTTTTTGAGTATCTCTTGAGGCTTTTTTGTGCTATTCCTACCACCTTTTGGATTTGCCATTTTTGTATTTAAGGACTTCTCTTTTTTTACTTTATTAAATACACCGTCTTAAGTACTGCTGTGTCTGCCTCATCTTCTGGGTTCTGCTGACTATTCGTGGCTCAGTCGGTTAAGTGACTGTTTCTCACTCCGGAGACCCAGGTTCGTAACCGGGTCCTGACAATGGGGCCGTGGGGCGAGATAGGGATGCAGCTTAAACCCCACCCTCTTCAACATACATATCAACGAATTGGCGCGAGCACTAGAAAAGTCTGCAGCACCCGGCCTCATCCTACTAGAATCTGAAGTCAAATGTCTACGGTTTGCTGATGATCTAGTGCTTCTGTCAACAACCATGGAGGACCTACAGCAGCACCTAGATATTCTGCACAGATTCTGCCAGACCTGTTAAATTCTACAACCACCTAAAAGGAAGCGATTCCCAAACCTTCCAAAACAAAGCCATCACCTACAGAGAGATGAACCTGGAGAAGAGTCCACTAATCAAGCTGGTCCTGGGGCTCTGTTCACAAACACAAACACACCCCACAGAGCCCCAGGACAGCAACACAACTAGAACCAAGCAAATCACGAGAAAACAAAAAGATAATTACTTGACACATTGGAAAGAATTAACAAAAAACAGAGAAAACTAGAATGGTTTTCGGCCCTAAACAGAGAGTACACAGTGGCAGAATACCTGACCACTGTGACTGACTCAAACTTAAGGAAAGCTTTGACTATGTACAGACTCAGTGAGCATAGCCTTGCTATTGAGAAAGACCTCCGTAGGCAGACCTGGCTCTCAAGAGAAGACAGGCTATGTGCACACTGCCCACAAAATGAGGTGGAAACTGAGCTGCACTTCCTAACCTCCTGCCCAATGTATGACCATATTAGAGACACATATTTCCCTCAGATTACACAGATCCACAAAGAATTCGAAAACAACCCCAAATTTGATAAACTATCTACTGGGTGAAATACCACAGTGTGCCATCACAGCAGCAAGATTTGTGACCTGTTGCCACAAGAAAAGGTCAACCAGTGAAGAACAAACACCATTGTAAATGCAACCCATATTTATGCATATTTATTTTCCCCTTTGTACTTGAACCATTTGTACATTGTTATAACACTGTATTTATACTTAATATGACATTTGCAATGTCTTTATTCTTTTGGAACTCTTCATTTTTATTGTTTATTACACTTTTGTATATTACCTACCTCACTTGCTTTGGCAATGTTAACATGTGTTTCCCATGCCGATAAAGCCCCTTGAATTGAATTGAATTGAATTGGGAGAGAGAGGGAGAGTTACTAGTCAACTCAGCCCAGAGGAGAAACCAGATAGGGTCACTTTAAAAATTGCTTAACACATCTGACACAAAGACAGCAGAGAAACCTGACCTGTGTTTGATTTGATTGTCAGGGCGGTAGGCACTAATCTGTGGACACCATGGGCCCAGGTGGTGAAACAATCAGACATAGGGCCCTCAGTAAATCTCAAATCACACACACACACACACACACACACACACACACACACACACACACACACACACACACACACACACACACACACACACACACACACACACACACACACACACACACACACACACACCCAGTAGTAAGAATGTGTGGCTAGAGTGATGCAGAACATGGGGTGATTTTACAAGGCAGGATAAAGACAAAGTGGATCAGATTTCCTTCTTGTATTTCCTTCTCGTGCCTTTCACTCTCTTTTCCACCAGTCCCTGGCCCTCCTCAGTGACAGAACAGAACAAGAGGAGAGGAAGGGAGGGGAAACGGGACAATTCCATGAGAGGACCTACAGGTGACACACACAACTTCCTCCAGTTGTGACCGTATCCCTCCATAAACATCCCTGTTCCTACTTGTCCCTAAATAAACCTCAATATGACATTTAATAGTATAAATCAAACCTGTGGGCAAACACACACACAAATAAATAAACAAATAAATAATGTTAAAATTCACAGCCAGTTCATGTACCCTGGCAGAGCTGAGCTATTGGATTGTGGACTAGGGTAGGGACCTCACCACCTAAAACAGCTATCCATGACACACGAAAGCTCTCGTAGACTGTCATCTGCGGAAACGCTAGAGATCATATGATTTTTCTAATCTTATTTACAAGCCAGTGTTGAGAAGTGCAGTGTAACTCTATAGCCGTAACTGGTCTGAGAGGGAGAAGGAGAGGGAGATAGAGAGAAAGCGAGAGAGAGAAAGAGAGAGAGAGTGGGAGAAATATACAGTATATACAGTACAGTATATATATATATACATATATATATATATATATATATATATATATATATATATATATATATAGGGGGGGAGAGAGAGAGAGAGCTAGAGTGAGTAAGAAAGATTGGGTGTTCCATTCTGAGGGTAAGGGGCACTTCCCTTGAGGACCCCCCCTCCCCCCCCCCCTCCCACCCCTATACCACCCTCCTCCATCCTCCTCTCCCCCCATGGGCCAGGCTCTGTAATGGGATACTCACTGTTATTTCTGCTGAATAAAATAAATCCTACTAATTAACATGTTAACATGATTGATGGGCCCTGATTCTGCAGGGAGCAGGAACGTCTGTCTGCGCACAAGCTGCCCTTCCCTATACCACAACCAGTCCGGGGAAAACGACAGGTTTAGAGGGCGAGGGGAAAAATAGAAGGATTTTAGATTTGAAGGAGGGGAGGGGGATGGAAACATACTGACCAGGACCTGGTTTCACAAAAACGATTGAACAATACATCTTTCCTACAACGGCTGAAGATGTAACACGCGGTTTCTGAAACACCACGCAGACAGAACGGTCACTAAGTGCGTCGTCGGAGCATTTGTCGATACTGATAGGATCGAAAGAAAGGGAGGGCTGCTCTCGGCCCACATTTCTCCTTTCAAGTCTGACCGTAACATTACAACTACTTCCCAATACTGACAACAGATCAGCTCCTGGAGAGATATTACCACCTACAGCTGCAAATATTGAGGCAGCTTAATCTAATGCTTCCCAAACTTCCAGAAGTAAACACGTCACTCTCACCTTGTTGAAACATTTTAAAGCCTTCATTGTTTCACGGCTTATGCATGGCAAGAATATTTAAAAAAAACACAAACACGTTGCGGCTCCAACAGCCTTCATCAGGGTGTCCACTTCTGGGAGTTTATTTTATTCACAAATGCTTTTCTGGCATTGTTCACTATCCAGCATCATCTTCTATTTGTTTTATATAAGTCAAGTGATTGAACATGAAATGTAGGCTACTTCATTATGGTTGAAATAGTCCTATAGCCTACAGTCATCTCAGTTTTCATCCGAAGCATGTTCTTATATGTTGCTTGTTTGTATCAATTGCAAAGACATTGGCAACTTTGCATTTGTAGTCAACTTTGTTGGGAAGTTATCGGCTGTCACAGAGAGACTCATAAACCATGTGTGCCGCTGAGACGTTCCGCGCGTAAAGTGATGCACGTGGATGTTCTACGAGTGGTCTGAGAGTCAGGCGTTAGATTACAACGTTAATAACGTTGTTTTTGGGAAACAGCTCGGAGTTTTAACGATGCTCTTATGAAGGTCCTAAAGATGAACTTCGCCTTAATATGTTGTTGGAAAACTGAGCCCTGGTCTATAGGAGGAAGAAGAGGAGAAAAGGTAAAGATAAAAACACATTTTGATACTAAACGTTAAGAGTATCATTATTCATATCATTATATTATGATCAGTTTGGTACTAAACGTTAAGGTTATCATTATTCATATCATTATATTATGATCAGTTTGATACTAAACGTTAAGGTTATCATTATTCATAGAAATATATTCTGATCAGTTTTCCCCCATTTGAGGTTGGGAAGGTCTGGGAGGATGTTATAGGACGATTAAAACCCCTATTTAAGAGGTGAAAATGAAACATAACAACTATGGGATAATATATATAATCTAAATCAGTCTACAGTATTTAGAGCGTAATAGCATCACAGCAAATCATCTGCTTGAAGCCTAAAGCACAAATATTTAAATAGCCTTTAAATATTCAGGCCTCCTATGGTGCAAATTTACTAGAAAAATCCCTTAACCCGTGGGAAATGATTGCTAGACGTGGGACTAACCTCAAAGACGTGGGACTAACCTCCAAGATGTGGGACTAACCTCAAAGATGTGGGACTAACCTCAAAGACGTGGGACTAACCTCAAAGACGTGGGACAAACCTCAAAGACGTGGGACAAACCTCAAAGACGTGGGACAAACCTCAAAGACGTGGGACTAACCTCAAAGACGTGGGACTAACCTCAAAGACGTGGGACTAACCTCAAAGAAAGATGTGGGACTAATCTCAAAGACGTGGGACAAACCTCAAAGACGTGGGACAAACCTCAAAGACGTGGGACAAACCTCAAAGACGTGGGACTAACCTCAAAGACGTGGGACTAACCTCAAAGACGTGGGACTAACCTCAAAGAAAGATGTGGGACAAACCTCAAAGACGTGGGACAAACCTCAAAGACGTGGGACAAACCTCAAAGACGTGGGACTAACCTCAAAGAAAGATGTGGGACTAATCTCAAAGACGTGGGACTAACCTCAAAGATGTGGGACAAACCTCAAAGACATGGGACAAACCTCAAAGACGTGGGACTAACCTCAAAGACGTGGGACTAACCTCAAAGACGTGGGACTAACCTCAAAGACGTGGGACTAACCTCAAAGACGAGGGACAAACCTCAAAGACGTGGGACTAACCTCAAAGAAAGATGTGGGACTAATCTCAAATTTCCTTCTTCCATCACGTGGACTGGGACATGTTTCGTATTGCGTCAGATAACAACATTGACGAATACACTGATTCGGTGTGCGAGTTCATTAGAACGTGCGTTGAAGATGTCGTTCCCATAGCAACGATTAAAACATTCCCTAACCAGAAACCGTGGATTGATGGCAGCATTCGCGTGAAACTGAAAGCGCGAACCACTGCTTTCAATCAGGGCAAGGTGTCTGGTAACATGACTGAATACAAACAGTGCAGCTATTCCCTCCGCAAGGCTATCAAACAAGCTAAGCATCAGTACAGAGACAAAGTAGAATCTCAATTCAACGGCTCAGACACAAGTGGCATGTGGCAGGGTCTACAGTCAATCACGGACTACAGGAAGAAATCCAGCCCAGTCACGGACCAGGATGTCTTGCTCCCAGGCAGACTAAATAACTTTTTCGCCCGCTTTGAGGACAATACAGTGCCACTGACACGGCCTGCAACGGAAACATGTGGTTTCTCCTTCACTGCAGCCGAGGTGAGTAAAACATTTAAACGTGTTAACCGTGCAACTGGGTACTGGACTTCCTGATGGGCCGCCCCCAGGTGGTGAGGGTAAGTAACAACATCTCCTCCCCGCTGATCCTCAACACTGGGGCCCCACAAGGGTGCGTTCTGAGCCCTCCCCTGTACTCCTTGTTCACCCACGACTGCGTGGCCACGCACGCCTCCAACTCAATCATCAAGTTTGCGGATGACACAACAGTGGTAGGCTTGATTACCAACAACGACGAGACGGCCTACAGGGAGGAGGTGAGGGCCCTCGGAGTGTGATGTCAGGAAAATAACCTCACACTCAACGTCAACAAAACTAAGGAGATGATTGTGGACTTCAGGAAACAGCAGAGGGAACACCCCCCTATCCACATCGATGGAACAGTAGTGGAGAGAGTAGCAAGTTTTAAGTTCCTCGGCATACACATCACAGACAAACTGAATTGGTCCACTCACACAGACAGCATCGTGAAGAAGGCGCAGCAGCGCCTCTTCAACCTCAGGAGGCTGAAGAAATTCGGCTTGTCACCAAAAGCACTCACAAACTTCTACAAATGCACAATCGAGAGCATCCTGGCGGGCTGTATCACCGCCTGGTACGGCAACTGCTCCGCCCTCAACCGTAAGGCTCTCCAGAGGGTAGTGAGGTCTGCACAACGCATCACCGGGGGCAAACTACCTGCCCTCCAGGACAACTACACCACCCGATGTTACAGGAAGGCCATAAAGATCATCAAGGACATCAACCACCCGAGCATCTACCTGTTCACCCCGCTATCATCCAGAAGGCGGGTCAGTACAGGTGCATCAAAGCTGGGACCGAGAGACTAAAAAACAGCTTCTATCTCAAGGCCATCAGACTGTTAAACAGCCACCACTAACATTGAGTGGCTGCTGCCAACACACTGACACTGACTCAACTCCAGCCACTTTAATAATGGGAATTGATGGGAAATGATGTAAATATATCACTAGCCACTTTAAACAATGCTACCTTATATAATGTTACTTACCCTACATTATTCTTCTCATATGCATACGTATATACTGTACTCTATATCATCGACTGCATCCTTATGTAATACATGTATCACTAGCCACTTTAACTATGCCACTTTGTTTACATACTCATCTCATATGTATATACTGTACTCGATACCATCTACTGTATCTTGCCTATGCTGCTCTGTACCATCACTCATTCATATATCCTTATGTACATATTCTTTTTCCCGTTACACTGTGTATAAGACAGTAGTTTAGGAATTGTTAGTTAGATTACTTGTTGGTTATTACTGCATTGTCGGAACTAGAAGCACAAGCATTTCGCTACACTCGCATTAACATCTGCTAACCATGTGTATGTGACAAATAAATTTGATTTGATTTGATTTGAAAGACGTGGGACTAATCTCAAAGTGTGTGTGGATGTGTGCTTGCGTGCATACTATCTATATGCTCACGTGTGTGTGTGTGTGTGTGTGTGTGTGTGTGTGTGTGTGTGTGTGTGTGTGTGTGTGTGTGTGTGTGTGTGTGTGTGTGTGTGTGTGTGTGTGTGTGTGTGTGTGTGTGTATTTGTGTGGGTTTGTGTGTGTGTGTGTATTTGTATGGGTTTGTGTGTGTGTGTGTGTGTGTGTGTGTGTGTGTGTGTGTGTGTGTGTGTGTGTGTGTGTGTGTGTGTATGTGTGTGTATTTGTATGGGTTTGTGTGTGTGTGTGTGTGTGTGTGTGTTGTGTGTGTGTGTATTTGTATGGGTGTGTGTGTGTGTGTGTATTTGTATGGGTTTGTGCGTGTGTGTGTGTGTGTGTGTATGTATTTGTATGGGTTTGTGTGTGTGTGTGTGTGTATTTGTATGGGTTTGTGCATGTGTGTGTGTGTGTGTGTGTGTATTTGTATGGGTTTGTGCGTGTGTGTGTGTGTGTGTGTGTGTGTATTTGTATGGGTTTGTGTGTGTATGTGTGCACAAAGCAGTGTACATTGACAGAGTAGCCCTTCTATATATCCTAACCTGTCTGGATCTCTTTGAGTTGTTCTGGGAACAGAGAACAGACAGGACTGGGTGTCTGTCTGTCAGGCCAGTGCGACCGGTTTTATCAATTAATTAATCAATAGTGACACAGCACTACATCCTTCCTTCCTCGTTATTTTAATTAGCCATTTATATGGATGCCCCCCCTCTCTCTTCACACAGTGCATTTCATTAACACATTAACATGCGCTCAATAAAAAGAGCAAGGACGTCAAGATGGCCGCCGCATGGCTGGTCACTTTGTAGTTTGTCCGTCTTCCTTCCCCAGACCCTCCTTCTCTTTCCACGCTCCGCCACTCCACTTCTGGGAAAGTCAAAACTAATTTGAGGTAATTTATGCAAATGAGTGAGAGGAGGTGCGTTCAGGTGGCTATGCTAACGAGGGTCCGGTTGGTTTATGAGCACGCATACACAAGTACGGAAACATACTACACACACAACACACACACAACACACACACAACACACACACACAAATGTGACAAATTATCACACACCCTCAGAGAAACATTATCAATTGCACTCTCCCCCAGCAAACTATGACATACACAGTCCTCGCCAAATACTCGCACAGATGCCTGCACACACAAACCCCCTTTCACAGAACCTCACACCTTCACTGGATATTGAAACACACCTGAACACATGGCCCAGCCATTAGAAGATAGTGTGTAAAGCTTAAATAAAACAGTCACCCTTGGTAACAGAATACATAGTACTTTCAAACAAACATGTACTGCGTATGTGTGTGTGTGTGTGTGTGTGTGTGTGTGTTTGTGTGTATCGTGTGGTGATGAGGTGAGACTGATGAAGCCCACAGCTCATATAATACTGCACCATGTGCAGCTCATATGTTGGGTCTTTGTTAATAGAAGTTCGCTCATCAAACCCTGTACCCCACCATCACCCACTTACTAAACCAACACACCACCACCCCTCCAGACTACCCCCCTCTTCCCCACTACCAACGCCTGCAGGCTAAGGTGATTGACACTCTCCAGATTGCCAGATTGCTCTCAGAAGCACGAAGCAATGACATCACACCCATTACAGCTTCTAAATATAATCACACATACCGCATGAGTGGCAAGTGTGTATACATGCATGTTCTCGTCAGAGTGTGTGTGTGTGCGTGTGTGTGAGTGTATGATTGTGTACATATGCACAGCCTATGATGCCCTTGTCCACTGTAAACAGAACCCTGAGGTAATGGTGCTAAAAATAACCAACAAAAAAACAATCAACGCAAGAAAATTAATGAATGCCTTACAAAAAAAATGTATTTGGTAGGAGTGGCCAGATGGTGAAAGTATATAGGAGCAGCTCCAGTTGCTAAAAGGGGGAGGGGCCTGGTTAGCAAATGGGTGGAGTTAGTCTGGGATGTAGAAAGTGACTGTGGTGCAAAGAGAAGTGGATTGGTGGTTTGGCAGAAGGAATAGATGGATCTGTGTTTGTTCAGGGGGGTTAGTGTATGTTGTGGGAGGGGTCCCTGCAGGGCTCACACACACAGACACATACACACACATAACCCCCCCCCCCCTGCACTCAACCCTCATCTCCCTCCACCCTTGTTGTAATGAGAGCCAGGCACACACATGTCTGAGGGGCTGCTGCTGCAGAGGGAGCGAGGCCCGGGCCACTACCCGGCCTGTCTGGCCAACACATTGTAATTTACGAGCACCCCGAGATGTCACGTTGAGATCTCAATTAAGCGGGCTACACGGCCGCTCGGCACCGCCTCTGGCCCAGACCCACAGTCTGTAACGTAGCATGGCAACAGCACAGTGCTCCCTGTCTCCCAGTCCCAGTTCTACTGAGGCCACAGCAACAGACAACGCCAACAGTAAATATTTGAGGTAAGAAACAAAGAGGAGAGGGGGGATTCATTTAGTCTCAGTTTAAAACATGACATTGTGATTAAAAGCCAGGGATGTCTGGGAAGCCACTTTACTCACTCGATGAAGCCCTCGATAGAGGATCAGTGAGGAGCAGACACACAGGCACACGCACTTGTGCGCATTAACACACACACATGTGCGGACACTCACCCACTCGCACAGTTATATACACAAAAACTAAAAACTAAAAACACCCACCCACACAACAGACCACTATTAACAAGGTGATAGGAGAGGTGAAGTCAAAACTAAACATTACAGATGAGAGGAGAAATAGCACAAAGCCAAAAGGAGAGAGAGAGGGAATGATTGAGAGAGCGCAAGAACAAAAGAACGAGATAACGAAAGAACAGAGTGCATGTGTCTCTGAGAGCAGGGCATAACAGCCCATAGACTCTAACTACTGTTCTCTGATCAGATCCATATGCCCCTTGGCCTGGGCATCATACATTCTCCTGTTGCTAACAAGCCAGCCCTTACTGATCCCAGAAACATTTTACAAGGACTATTTATATTGATGGCTATTGAACCACGGTGCTATTTAGCTAACCAGAAATCTGAAATGATAGGCAGTTACGCACCAGCTGCCCAGCACACACAGAGCCAGACCCACAGCACAGCCACATCACAGCTCCCCTTCCATGTTTGGCTGAGTTTGCTAGCCCTCTGCTATAGCCCTCTCTCAGCTACACATGTAGGATCTTAATTTGATCACCCTGTTGTTGCTGAGAATTTTCCTACAGGGCAGGACTGACATAAACTCAGCCTAACCATCGATCAATCAACAATACTTCAGAGGAAAGGTGTGAATGGACTAAATGTTGAAATCATTTAACTGCAGTGTTAATCATACTCTGACAATATTGGTCAAAATAACATTCTACACCTGTAGCTGTCTCTGGGCTAGCTTCCGGCTTAGAGTATAGCAACGCCACTGACCACAACAGGGGAACGGATGGAATGCATTGGCATGTGTAGTATTGCATTAGTTACATGTAGTAGTCATCAATCAGTCAATCAAAGTCAGCGATCACCGCTCACTGCTGAGGTGTGTATGTGCTCAGTATGTTGGACTTGGGTCATGTTCAGTAGGGCACACTGTAAAAAAAAAGGTTTAAAAGCTTCTGGCCATGACTCAGGGCCACATAAGGTGTGGTTGGTGCTGTGTGTTGGGTGGAGTCGTTAGATACGGTCGGTGGCAGGCAGCCTGGCAGGGTACCATCAGGAAGCCCTGGTCCTCCACACAGAGATCACAGGACCTGGGCGTGGGCGTGGCACTCGCCAGAAACGAATGCCACTGATTGGCTATGTTCCTAACAAGCTGTAATTATAGTGAGTCCACTGTTACTGCCTGGCTTTAACGAGCAAGTCATCACACAGCCCACAATTATCATCAACAGAACTATTAAACACAACTCCAGTCTTTTAAACGTTCTCATGTGTGAGGCCGTGCATTCCTCCGATGCAGGACACTGTTAGACTGCAGACAGACAGACAGACAGACAGACATGGGCTGACCACAGATGTACTGTATGCCAATGGGAAAGAAGAGCACGTCCACTTAGCGGGACATGACTGCAGCGACTGTGGAAGTATTCAGTACACAGGCACATTGGAAGAATTAACAATAGGTATCAGGAAGGGAACAGTATGAACTGTGCCAACATACAGAAACCTTCATTAAACACATCCAGCATGTATAACGCTACTGTAAATGACATCACTCTCCAACTTCATCATTCAAAACAAGAATGATCTACAGACACTTTTTAATTTTCCCCTCACTCTTATCCTTCCTATATCTCATTCCATTTTCTTTCCCTTCCTCTTCCCACTCCGTGTCTCTTCCCACTCCCTGTCTCTTCACTCTCCCCGTCTCTTCACTCTCCCTGTCTCTTCCCACTCCCTGTCTCTTCACTCTCCCTGTCTCGTCACTCTCCTTGTCTCTTCCCACTCCCCGTCTCTTCACTCTCCCTGTCTTCACTCTCCCCGTCTCTTCACTCTCCCCTTCTCTTCCCACTCCCCGTCTCTTCACTCTCCCCGTCTCTTCCCACTCCCCGTGTTTTCCCACTCCGTGTCTCTTCACGTCTCTTCCCTCTCCCTGTCTCTTCACTCTCCCTGTCTCTTCACTCTCCCTGTCTCTTCACTCTCCCTGTCTCTTCACTCTCCCTGTCTCTTCACTCTCCCTGTCTCTTCCCACTCAGTGTCTCTTCACTCTCCCTGTCTCTTCACTCTCCCTGTCTCTTCACTCTCCCTGTCTCTTCACACTCCCTGTCTCTTCACTATCCCTGTCTCTTCACTCTCCCTGTCTCTTCACTCTCCCCGTCTCTTCCCACTCAGTGTCTCTTCACTCTCCTTGTCTCTTCACTATCCCTGTCTCTTCACTCTCCCTGTCTCTTCACTCTCCCTGTCTCTTCACTCTCCCTGTCTCTTCACTCTCCCCGTCTCTTCCCACTCAGTGTCTCTTCACTCTCCCTGTCTCTTCACTCTCCCCGTCTCTTCCCACTCCCAGTGTCTCTTCACTCTCCCTGTCTCTTCACTCTCCCCGTCTCTTCACTCTCCCCGTCTCTTCACTCTCCCCGTCTCTTCCCACTCCCCGTCTCTTCCCACTCTCCCCCCTTCCCACTCAGTGTCCTTCACACCCTGTCTCTTCACTCTCCCCCGTCTCTTCCCACTCCCTGTCTCTTCACTCTCCCTGTCTCTCTCTCTCTCCCCTCTCTTCCCACTCAGTGTCTCTTCTCTCTCCTCTCTCTTCACTCTCTCTCTCCCTCTCTCTCTCTCTCTCCCTCTCTCTCTCTCTCTCTCTCTCTCCCTCTCTCTCTCTCTCTCCCCCGTCTCTCTCTCTCTCTCTCTCTCTCTCTCTCTCTCTCTCTCTCTCTCTCTCTCTCTCTCTCTCTCTCTCTCTCTCTCTCTCTCTCTCTCTCTCTCTCTCTCTCTCTCTCCTCAGTAAATGGCTGAATATGTACCCCAGCGGCTGTGGGCTGGACCTGTGATGGTCCCGCTCGTGAGTGTAGTAACTTAGTGGTCTCCAGAAGCTAAACAGCTTAGAGACAGTGACCACGCTCCAGCAGGCAGGCAGGCAGATAGATAGACAGACAGACAGACAGACAGACAGACAGACAGACAGACAGACAGACAGACAGACAACAGGGAGGGAGAGAGGCAGGCAGACAGACAGACAGATATACATACATACATACATTCATACATACATACATACATACAAACAGGCAGAGTGAGCCAGAATTTTGAAAAGTCCCTGAAAGAGTGAAGGAGGGGGAGAGAGAGAGACTTTGGCAAAACATGTCAACAGCCTTTCTCTATGTTACATTGGCAGGGTTTTGAGGAGGGCAGCATTGGCAAACCCTCCAAACCCTCCGAACGAGAGGGTATGTGCGTGCGTGCACGTCTGTGTGTGTGTATCTATGTGTCTGTGCATGCCTGCTCACATGCACACGCGTGTGTGTGTCCATGTGTGTGTGTGGTGGCTGTGCTCACAGGCAAGAAGGGCAGTTTGCCGGGTGGGTCATTCTGGTTTGTGTTGGGCAGCTGCAGTGTGGACTTGGCAGTGGAGAGCTCCTCCAGAGAGCCAGGGAAGGGAAGGCCAGGGCTAGACTGGGGCCAGGAGGAGGGACCAGGGCCAGGGCTAGACTGGGGCCAGGAGGAGGGACCAGGGCCAGGGCTAGACTGGGGCCAGGAGGAGGGACCAGGGCCAGGGCTACACACAGACACACAGCCCAGAGAATGGAGCCTCTGTGTGGGACAGCAGCCCTGCAGGGACACCTCAACAGGGAACTTACAGCCAGGGAGGAGTGGGTATGAGTGGTTAGAGCAGGGGTGAGCCAGTGACGCAGGAAGGACACAAATACAAACACACACACACCTTCTCTCACTCTCTGTAATACAGAAAAAAACAGAATGTACAAATCTCAGGTGGGTGGTGTGGTTGTCGTCTAGCTGTGTGTGTGTTTGTGTGTGTATGTGTGTGTGTGTGCTTGTGTGTGCTTGCGTGATTTTCTCACTGTTTACGTGCGTGTTACTGTGTGCGTGGTTTTTTGACTGTGTGTGTGTGCATCGATGTCTCGCTGTGTGTGTATGTGTGTGTGTCGTGGGCCGGTGGGCAGCGGTCCCCGTGTGTTTGTCAGGGTAGTGATTAATGACTCCACATCATGATAACATGAAGGAGAGACCCATTCATTCACACAAAGGGCCTCATTGGGCTCCCTCCACAGACAAATACTGGCCCGGAGCACTCACCCTTTGTGCCAGTTAACCTCCCATTTATTTACCCTTGCAACTCCCATACTTTCTCTCTCTCTCTCTCTCTCTTCATTTCTTTCTTTCATTCTTTCATTCAACCTCCTTCTCTCCACAGCTCTCTGCAGGTACCCAAAAGAGACCAGTCCAGGATAGGGGGATGGCTGCTGGACATAAAGTGTGTGTGTGTGTGTGTGTGAGTGTGTGTGTGTTTGTTGTGTGTGTGTGTGTGTGTGGGCGTGTGCGTGCGTGTGTGTGTGGATGACATGCACTCATGGTGGATCACAGCATTATACAGCAATGTACAATGTACAATGCACATTAGTAGTGGACACTGCAGAATGCATGTCACATTGCTATGTAAACCTCTCTGAGCCAGCGAACTACGCACGCACACACACACACACAGCAAGCTATACGGCTCCTGATTAATGACAGTCATTTGTCAGGGAGAGGTGGATAAAACAGTGAATATTATCTTTGCGTTAGAGACCGGAGCACGTCGCACTCTCCCCCCATGTCTTTCATAAGTGGCTGAACACAGCGGCACGTTAGGACGCGCGGACGGGCAGAGAACAGATCTATTCTCATTACATCTCTATTAGGACATCAGCTTCCACTGATCAGGCCCTACGTCTTTCTACCGACAGGGAGGGAGCGGACTGGAGAGAAGAGGGGAGGGGGGGAGGGGTGAGGGAGGGGGAGGAGGGGGGAGGGGTGGGGCGGGGAGGAGGAGGGGGAGGAGAGGGGAGGGGTGGGGCGGGGAGGAGGAGGGGGGAGGAGAGGGGAGGGGAGGAGGAGAGGAGGAGGGGAGAGGAGAGGGGAGGAGAGGAACACAGCACACACACTATGCCTTACAAAAACATTTAGAGCACCACACTCCTGATATAGAGGGTGCATTAATAAAGCCTTGCATTGGCCATCAGAGGAGTGTGTGTGTGTTTGTGTGTGTGTGTGTGTGTGTGTGTGCGCACGCGTGTGCAAGTATGGGGCTGTGATCCTGAGCAGTGTTTGTATAGGACAAACATACCGCTGAGTGCTCAGTGAAAGCCTATCACTGGCAGAAAAGCACAGAGAAGGAATCCGGGACCAAGCATACATCCTAAATGGCACACTATTCCCCTACGGGTGCCATTTGGGACGCAGACATTTAAATATTGAACGTTCAACTTCTCAAGGGCTTAGCGGAGCAAGTGCTTAGCGGTGACAGAGAATGACTTACAAAGGTGTGTCATTTAATCAAGGAGAACAAATAACATAGAGAAGCTGATTACAGGGAATGCTCTGAGGCAGAGATAGTGTGTGTGAATAACAGGTTGTTTGTGTAAAGATACAGTAAGAATCTGAGATAAGGAAGGACAATAGAGAACATTTTCATACTGGAACCAGTCACATGCAAAATGGAGAATGACACAAGCCTAGCACAGTACAAATATGCAGTGTTTGCATAGAAATGGGTTTTCTCTCTCTCTCAACACATAATTCCCTCCATACAATACTCATTGACATACAAGTTGTCGCACACTCAACGTTGAGTTAGTCAACATGAGGTGAAAAGTTAACTGTTCTGTCCTGACCCCAAAGTTCCCCCTCTTCCTCGGCACCCCCATCCCCTGGATCATCACTCCTCACTATTCCACTTTATGTACCACTTCAAATGGCCGCCTTTATGACAAGAGAGGTCCACTGCCTATAAACTTAGTGGTTCTGAAGTGGTGGGGGACCTGTAGTCTTGAAATGGACCTGATAAACACTTTCTCCACTCTCTCTCTCTCTCTCTCTACCCTCTCTCTCTCTCTTTCTCTCTCTCTCTCTCTCCATGTCTCTCCCTCTCTCCCCCTCTCTCTCCCTCCTCTCTCTCCCTCTCTCTCTCTCTCTCTCTCTCCCTCTCTACCTCTCTCTGTGTGACTTCTCTCGCCTGGCCATTAAAATCCATTGAGCTCAGTTATTTCCTCATTGAGACAGATAAAAAATGAGGGAGAGAGAGAGAGCACCACAGTAGAATATATATGCACCTGTCGGCGCTAAATCACCCACCGTGAGCCCATCTTCATGTTGGAGGTTTAATGGACTAGCGTCGGCTTTTTATGCCTCTTAAAGCTCGCTGAGTGACCACTTTGTAGATGTTCTGAAGAGGCCATGTTGCCTCGCGCACTAAATCTTCCGCGTGCCACCAGGGATAAAATCCTCCCTTTATTCATGGGCTATTTACCAGATCCAGATTTATTACCCACAGTGTCCTCTAACAAAAGACTCTGCCCACCCCCTCAAGGCAGGCTGGGATAGGGACGAGGGGCTGCCGCGGGCGTGGAGGACTCATCCTCATTGGTGGGCTGCCCGCAGAGAGGAAAGTAGAGTCTGTAGTGTCTCTGTCGGATACTGGCACTGGGGAGGTGACCTCTGTATGCCCTCTGTCAATCAGCACCCTACTACACAGCATGGACCTGGCACACACACACACACACAACCTCAAAGCACACACACACACACTCTCTCTCGAACACGAATGCGAGAATGAGGAGATACTACAGGAGCACCTGTGCGAATGAGGAAGTGCTCTGACCTCATCATGACCCTAGAGTGTCACCATGGAAACATCCATGCCTTAACCCCTTGCTGTTCGTCAGCACATGGGTCAGAGTTGAGAGGTCAGAGTTGAGAGAACTCTCCATCCCATTCCAATGATCCCCACACACACACTCCTCCTAATACACTGTCTGAGTGTGTGTGTGTGTGTGTGTGTGTGTGTGTGTGTGTGTGTGTGTGTGTGTGTGTGTGTGTGTGTGTGTGTGTGTGTGTGTGTGTGAGAGTATGTGTAACGCTGTCCGTCTGTCTGTGTGTCTCTGGGTGAGGATGGGACTGCTCATGCCTGTGACAGCACACAGGAGCCTCCAGTTCATGGACTTTAGGTGACCCAGTGCTGACCCCGTTGTATTGTGTCTCTCCGTTCCCCTTGAACACCCCACCCCTGTGTGAGTAATGCCCCCCCCCCCTCCGCTGACTCTTTGTACTTCTCTGTGAGAGCTCTTCTGTGCCAGGACGGTTTCTCCTTCTCAGCTGTCATCACCTATAAACTCCCTCTCTGCTCATCTGAGATTAACCATGTGGTATTAAGGAGCTACACAAAAAGTCCGTAAGGAGTTACACTAAAATACTTCCCCAGCTCTCTCTCTCACTCTCTCTCTCTTTCTGCACACTTTCTCATTAGCAGCATGAAAGCCCCCAGAAGCGCTGTGCCATGCCGAGCGTGGACACGGCCTGTGCGTGCGTGTTTTTTGCGACAAAGTTTTCTATATTAATAAATGGCAGATTAATTGCAAGGAATTTGATCTCGCTGGAAAACTCTGGGAGTGTTTCTAGTTGCCAAGATAAGGGACACATCAAAGGGCCACATGTGTTTGCTTATTTAAAGCCCCGGCAACCGTTATCAGGGCTGGGCAGGACTTAGACTCCACACATCTTGTTGTTTTGCTGTTTTGGTGCATTTTTTTATTATTATTTTCTTGTCGTGAGTGTATTGAGGAGGAGGCGTGGTGAAGGGGTAGGGGGTAGTCAAGAGGGGGTAACGAGTGTTCAAACCACGCTTCTAGCCTGCCCGCTCGTGGAGAGTCCCTGGGATTAGACCCAGGACAGAAGTTCTGCACTAATATTCACAATATTCCTCCTTCTACTTCGAGGGTTCGGCGACCAAAAACAACAAAAAGATTGTAGCCAAACTCCTGTTCTTACCTTCCCTCCAGCGCTCTCCATCTCTCCTGCAGTAACCCAGGGACTCTCTCTTTCTCTTCAGCCACTTTTCTACAGTTTAAGACTTAAGTACACACAGTAATCTCTGTGCCCTGGTCGGTGTGTGAATGCAGCTCAGTACCTTTGTGTCCTAGGGCCCAGTGTGTGTGTTGCCAGCCCCCAGCGAACATGCCCATGTGTGTTCACCACTAGTGTGTGTGTTGCCAGCCCCCAGCCAACATGCCCATGTGTGTTCACCACTAGTGTGTGTGTTGCCAGCCCCCAGCGAACATGCCCATGTGTGTTCACCACTAGTGTGTGTGTTGCCAGCCCCCAGCGAACATGCCCATGTGTGTTCACCACTAGTGTGTGTGTTGCCAGCCCCCAGCGAACATGCCCATGTGTGTTCACCACTAGTGTGTGTGTTGCCAGTTCACCCCCAGCCAACATGCCCATGTGTGTTCACCACTAGTGTGTGTGTTGCCAGCCCCCAGCGAACATGCCCATGTGTGTTCACCACTAGTGTGTGTGTTGCCAGCCCCCAGCGAACATGCCCATGTGTGTTCACCACTAGTGTGTGTGTTGCCAGCCCCCAGCGAACATGCCCATGTGTGTTCACCACTAGTGTGTGTGTTGCCAGCCCCCAGCGAACATGCCCATGTGTGTGTGTGCGTACCGGTGTGTGTTCACCACTAGTGTGTGTGTTGCCAGCCCCCAGCGAACATGCCCATGTGTGTGTGTGCGTACCGGTGTGTGTTCACCACTAGTGTGTGTGTTGCCAGCCCCCAGCGAACATGCCCATGTGTGTGTGTGCGTACCGGTGTGTGTTCACCACTAGTGTGTGTCCACATTCTCTATGCTCTGCCATACGCTTCCATAGAGCCTCACAGTGTCCTACTACTGTGCATGATGCTGTGGGACAGAGACTCTCCCCCCGTTTTATGCGCCTAATCACACCGATGACATTTGTCTGGGTGGCGAGGGAGGGAGGGCTGGATTGAGGGGTTGTGTACGAGGTTCAGGCATCCGTAGCGCACCGCCGGCCGCCGTGGCAGCCACCGCTGATTGTTTCCCTGACGACAGAATGCATCATACCCCCAAAAAAACGGATGGAGCTGTCGGCCGGAAAATCCCTTTGTAGCCCTACTGTCAGATATCACCATAAATAACCATGACATCACCGCGGTCTTATCTATGGGCCGCTTGCTCGTGATCGATCGCACGGCTACCGCAGTGTAAATAGCTTCTAATGCCCCATCTTCCCCTTCAAATAGGCCCCCGTTATTTATGACGGCCGTTAGGGTTACTAGTCCGGGCGGTGGACGCGATTTATTTTCTCCTTATGGTTGCTTTTGAGTCTGGACCAGAGGGATGGGGTGGAGGGGAGAGAGAGGGAGTGATGGGGGTGTTAACCCTCTTCCTTCTTTTTACACTGCTCTTTCTCCCCAACCAACTCCTGAGGGAGGGGAGACTCATCACCAGAGAAGGGGGGGTTGGGGAGTGGACCTGGGCGTACCTCGCCCCGCCCTGTGGTAACGACAGCACATCCGTTACCCTGATGACAGTGAGAGTGGCAGGCCTATTTGCGCGGCCGGCGGTGCGGCGTGACGGATTGGACAGGGGAGGCGGTTGGAGGCGGCAGGAGAGGTGACAGGCAGCATTTCCATTTGGGTGAAAAATCTGACTAACGTGTCTGTTGTGTGGAGAGTCTGAGATCCATAGGCCCGGACCCAGCCTGCCAATGCTACAGTAGTTTGAGGCTGCAGCAGGATGGGGCTCCAACAGGCCTGGCCCATGACGAGAGTCTGAGGTACACAGGCCCGGACCCAGCCTGCCACCACTGCAGTAGTTTGAGGCTGCAGCAGGATGAGGCTCCAACAGGCCTGGTCCAACAGGCCTGGCCCATGAGGCCCATGAGGAGAGTCTGAGATCCACAGGCCCGGACCCAGCCTGCCACCACTGCAGTAGTTTGAGGCTGCAGCAGGATGAGGCTCCAACAGGCCTGGCCCATGAGGAGAGTCTGAGGTACACAGGCCCGGAACCAGCCTGCCACCACTGCAGTAGTTTGAGGCTGCAGCAGGATGAGGCTCCAACAGGCCTGGCCCATGAGGAGAGTCTGAGATCCACAGGCCCCGGAACCCAGCACAACCCAGACAACCACACAGAGTAGGCCAGAGCTACAGCAAGCACAACCTGTTGGCCACAGTCCTGGCCATAGAAATATAATTTCTAGAGCATACATTCTCATTCAAGTTAATGTTCTGTCATGGGCAGACAGGCGGCCATATCGAGTGTTCCCATGAGTGTTGAAGTCAAATTGCTGTGGTCTGAGAGGCTTTGTCCCTTCTAGTAATTCTATTTCTATGACATAACAACCACACACAGTACCCCGACCGCTACCACTACCGACCACAAATCTCTCCCATTACCACACTCTTTCCCAGGCACTTGGTCTGAACAAGGCTGTTCCCTGGCAGTGTATTCATGGCCATGCACAGTCTCTACTCTCTACTCATTCTATTAGCAGACTCCACAGATTTCACACACTGAGGGCTCTGTGGCTCGACGACAACACAGACACACTACTGCTGGTGGATTATGGGAAAAATCCACATCAACGCACAGCCGCTTGGTATTGGAACAATCTTTCATAGACAGTGGAATAACACACATGACGGTGCCTCATATTCATCATTTAACACAAACACGGCGCTGTACACTAAGTAAGCAAAGTTCCCAGGAAAGGTTTTACACTAAGAGGCCGGGAGTATGGAGGAGAGCATGATTCCAGTAGGGTGGAAAGATAGACAGCTGGGCAGCTGCAGAGAGACGCACCAGTCAGAAGCGGCAGAAACGTGTTATTTTGCCGAGAGCGAAAACCCAGGGGTTTCTGTGAGAACGGCCTAGGAATGTTCACCCTCACGCCTCATTGGCGTTCTCATCGCACAGGCACCGCGGAGATGGGACACCCACACCAGATTTACGGCGGAGTCAGAAGCTTCACAACACCATCCCAAACATGGTCCCCTTGTGGCCTGGGGCGGTTGTAACGTCTTGATCTGTGTCCGTAAGAAAACAGTCGTCCCTAACTAGCCGACGCTGAGACGTTGAAACAGAGAGGTAAGGATGGAGGTTGGATGGACGGGGGCCATGGGGGGTGGGTGGCCAGGCCTGGAACTGTTTCACAGCTAGCTATATTTCTTTTGTTTTGACTAAGGTAAAATGGTGGACCTTGTTTGCATGAACAGGATCTTCGAGAAGAAGAGGGCTGGCCCGGGACACTCAACTGCTGGCTATTTCTTTAGTTTCAAAGCTAGCTTTATTTCTTTAGTTTCAAAGCTAGCTTAATTTCTTTAGTTTCAAAGCTAGCTTTATTTCTTTAGTTTCAAAGCTAGCTTTATTTCTTTAGTTTCAAAGCTAGCTTTATTTCTTTAGTTTCAAAGCTAGCTTTATTTCTTTATTTTCAAAGCTAGCTTTATTTCTTTAGTTTCAAAGCTAGCTTTATTTCATTTAAATTTAATGAAAGTAGGATGGGGGGTAAAAAAGGAACCTGTTTGATAAATGAAGACCCACTGAGCACCGACGTCAGTTCAATGTCTAGTTTCGTTTTACATTTGGTTGAGTTGTCAACTAACGTGAATTCAACGTGAAATAAAATACCCTTACATTGATGACTTTTTGCAAACCCAATTCCTTTTCCATGTTGATTCAATGTCATCACAATTTTGGGGGTTGAAGTGACATGGAAACACTGTTAATTCAACCCGTTTTGGCCCAGTGGGGAGGTACTTTACAGGACGTAGTCATAGAAATACTCTCAATTTCTCTCCATCTTTCTTTTTTCTTGCTATTATCTTCTTCCTTGTGTTTGTCACATCTCTTGGACAATCCTTTTGTCCTTCTTAACCTCCCACCCCCACTGCTTAACCTCACACCCCCCACTCACTCTCTCTCCTTCTGGCTTGGCATGCCCTCTCACAGCCCCTCTCGGGCAGTACCGCTCATAAACCTCAGCGCCCTCAAAGGGAGAGGATCTGGATCTGGCTTGCCCAGAGAAACCCACAAAGGCCTTTTTGTCCCCTGCAGGAACTGGTAGTGGTTCAGGAAGTGGAGGCCGGTCCAGCAGGGCACCAGCCGTGCCAGGCGGTGGGATGATTTATGGCTCTGTGTCCTGGGTAGCAGTTGGAACCCGTCCCGCTTTCACTCAGGGCCAGAGAGGAGCGTGAACCCAAAGAGAGGGTCCCCACAGCTCCAAAGAGATTACAATGCCTGTCATAACGTGTCTTGGAGGGGAAAGGAAGCGACCATAAAAATGGGCCCGAAGAAAAAAAGGGAACAATCAGAGGCGAGAGAGAGAGCGAGAAGAGGGATGCCCCGTTAGCCTTTTTCTCAGAGATCCCACAGCTCTGCTCTCTGCCGCTGCTGCTCCTGTCCTGTCTTTTTCTTATTTTGTTTTGGCCGATGACAAAGTGTAATCGGCTGAGAAATTGATTTCCGTGAGACTTTCTCTCATCCCTGTGGAAGACGCTAACTCATTAGGACTTGACGGGCCTGCGCCAGGACCGGGAGACAACCATTAAGTTTGTTGGATGTGTCAGAAATGGCCGCTGAGATTTAGTCCGGGGGATAAATCCTTTCTGATGGATTGGTGCTGACAAAGCAGGCCAATGGGTGGGAGTGACAGAGACTCCCAAAACGTCTGTGCAGCCGAGGAACCATCGAGCTGCATTAACCCTTATCTGGGAGTCCCACTCAGACTACCTGCTGGAGCCGAGAAAATCCTATTAGGGGACTGCACGGGAACACTTGGGAACGGGAACGTTCCCTTCAGAACGCCGGGGAATCTGTCTCCCAGTCAGTGCATGTCCCTTCTCTTCCTCCCAGTCTCTCTCTGACAACAGACACGGGACATCTCGCTCATTCTTTCATTTACTCTGACATTCATTCTCTCTCTCTCTCTCTCTCTCTCTCTCGTTCACTCTCTTTTAGTCTTCTCTCAACTCAATCACTGTTGCTTCCTCCCTCTCATTCTGCACCTCATCTCTCTCACATTCTCGCTCCACCTTCTCATAATCCTGTTGTTAATTTCTCTTCCTTTCTCTGTATCCCCCCCTCTATCTCCCCCCCCTCTCTCTCTCCCTCTCCTTCTTAGCAGTCGGTGGAGAAACTCTATCTGTCCCACTTTGTCCGCGGATGAGTGGATTGCATTTATCTGTGGATTGTAGGGTGACTGCCATGTCTAGCCTCAGTCACTTACCTCACACAGAAGTTTAGAAAAGAGTAATGCAAACCACATGAAGATACTCTGGCCGTCTAATCCAATAAGAGTTGGCTTTTTATTGCTTCATTTATTTATTTAAACAATGAACAATGTTGGATATGAAAAAGATACCCCACAAAAGAAATGTTGTAACCAAGTTAAAATTATTCCTGAAGTTGATCTGAACGTAAACAAATAGCAGATATAGCTTGACACAAATTAAACCTGATTCACAGCATTTGTACAGTACACCTCAAGATGTTTTTGCTGAGATGTTTTCTAAGGAAAGCACAACTATGAAATAAAGTAGTGCTATTTCAGATCTGACTGGAAGATCCCAACACTTCCACACACTCAAACTCAAACACAGCTACATGGATCCAGGTGTTAATGGGATCAATATGTAACGGTAAGAGATAGGCCCTGAGTTAACCTAGAGCTAGGGCCCAGAGTTCTTCTTGATCAGGTTATGTGGTCACTGGTAAAGATAAACTCAGGGCACTAATAATATGGTATGGGTCAGAGCTGGGTTCAAATACATGTGTATTTGAGTATCTGGTATTTAAAATACGTTTTATATGTATTTGAGTATTTTAAAATGCACAGCCCAAACAAGTAATTGTATTGCAGTATTTGAATTGTTATTTGTAAAATCCAAATAGTCTACCAAATTGTATTTGACAGTATTTCAAATACTATATTCAAATACCTGGGTTAAATGTGTTGAAGTGAATTTGAGTATTTTCAAATACTTTCCAAGTGTATTTCCAAATACATGAACATAATCAACTACTTGTCTTTTCAAATAAAAAATATCTGTATACTTACTTCCAATGTATGTGAAAGTAACTGAGACATTTGAAATAATATTTGAACAGGTCTGGTATGAGAAAATATCTATATCAAGTTTTGGGTGTTAGTCTTAAGCGATAGCGCTCAGGTGTGCCACAGGGTACTGTATCACTACCCCTTGTGTCTCTCTCTCTCTCTCTCTGCAGTCTACAGCCAATCCCAAAACCCAGACCACATCCGAGGTGAGGGCAAGCTCACAAATATTGACTTTTCAATAACTTAGACATGCAATGGCTATCATATGGCTCAAATTAAAGCATTATGGCATAATGGCCCACTGTACGGGTTAGGACCTCATTACAGCCACCGGGCCTCTGCTTCCTCTCCACGGTGGCAGCTCTCCCATTGGATCTGCTCCACTGTAATTGGAGGAGCAATATGGAGTAATTGAAAGAGGACTATGGTGTTGCTCTGTGTCAGGGTCTGAATATGCTGGCCTGCCTGCCTGTGTTTTAGCTCTTAACCTGGTAATGAGCTCTCAAACCAGACCCCCACACCCATTAGCCTTTGAACTGGGACAAGGGAGAGAGGGAGTGAGTGAGACGCACACAC
>NC_088220.1:57096763-57214263 GCF_036934945.1 Oncorhynchus masou masou
GGCTGAGACAGGAGGGGTCAGGAGACACTGTGGCCCCATCCGATGATACCCCGGGACAGGGCCAAACAGGAAGGATATAACCCCACCCACTTTGCCAAAGCACAGCCCCCACACCACTAGAGGGATATCTTCAACCAGCAACTTACCATCCTGAGACAAGGCTCCGCCACGGCACTACCCAAGGGGGGGGGGGGGGTCGCCAACCCAGACAGGAAGATCACATTAGTGACTCAACCCACTCAAGTGACGCACCCCTCCTAGGGACGGCATGAAAGAGCACCAGTAAGCCAGTGACTCAGCCCCTGTAATAGGGTTAGAGGCAGAGAATCCCAGTGGAAAGAGGGGAACCGGCCAGGCAGAGACAGCAAGGGCGGTTCGTTGCTCCAGGGCCTTTCCGTTCACCTTCACACTCCTGGGCCAGACTACACTCAATCATATGACCCACTGAAGAGATGAGTCTTCAGTAAAGACTTAAAGGTTGAGACCGCGTTTGCGTCTCTCACATGG
Organism: Oncorhynchus masou masou; assembly: GCF_036934945.1. Taxonomy (NCBI): domain Eukaryota; kingdom Metazoa; phylum Chordata; class Actinopteri; order Salmoniformes; family Salmonidae; genus Oncorhynchus; species Oncorhynchus masou. The sequence continues at coordinate 57,097,271 of NC_088220.1, forward strand.
GTTGGCAGACCATTCCATAAAAATGTAGCTCTATAGTAGAAAGCCCTGCCTCCCGCTGTTTGCTTAGAAATTCTAGGGACAATTAGGAGGCCTGCGTCTTGTGACCGTAGCATACATGAAGGTATGAACGGCAGGACCAAATCAGAAAGATAGGTAGGAGCAAGCCCATGTAATGCTTTGTAGGTTAGCAGTAAAACCTTGAAATCAGCCCTTGCCTTAACAGGAAGCCAGTGTAAGGAGGCTAGACCTGGAGTAATATGATAAAAAATGTTGGTTCTAGTCATGATTCTAGCAGCGTATTTCGCACTAACTGAAGTTTATTTTGTGCTTTATCCGGGTAGCCGTAAAGTAGAGCATTGCAGTAGTCTAACCTAGAAGTAACAAAAGCATGGATTAAATTTTTCTGCATCATTTTTGGACAGAAAGTTTCTGATTTTTGCAATGTTACGTAGATGGAAAAAAGCTGTCTTTGAAACAGTCTTGATATGTTCGTCAAAAGAGAGATCAGGGTCCAGAGTAATGCCAAGGTCCTTCACAGTTTTATTTGAGACGACTGTACAACCATTAAGATTAATTATCAGATTCAACAGAAGATCTCTTTGTTTCTTGGGACCTAGAACAAGCATCTCTGTTTTGTCTGAGTTTAAAAGTAGAAAGTTTGCAGCTATCCACTTCCTTATGTCTGAAACACAGGCTTCTAGCGAGAGCAATATTGGGGCTTCACCATGTTTCATTGAAATGTACAGCAGTGTGTCATCCGCATAGCAGTGAAAGTTAACATTATGTTTTCGAATTACATCCCCAAGAGGTAAAATATATAGTGAAAACAATAGGAGGAACACCGAAATTTACAGCTGATTTGTCAGAGTACAAACCATTCACAGAGACAAACTGATATCTTTCCGACAGATAAGATCTAAACCAGGCCAGAACTTGTCCGTGTAGACCAATTTGGGTTTTCAATCTCTCCAAAAGAATGTGGTGATCGATGATATCAAAAGCAGCACTAAGGTCTAGGAGCACGAGGACAGATGCAGAGCCTCGGTCTGATGCCATTAAAAGGTCATTTACCACCTTCACAAGTGCAGTCTCAGTGCTATGATGGGGTTTAAAACCAGACTGAAGCATTTTGTATATATTGTTTGTCTTCAGGAAGGCAGTGAGTTGCTGCGCAACAGCCTTTTCTAAAAATGTTGAGAGGAATGGAAGATTCGATATAGGCCGATAGTTTTTTATATTTTCTGCCACTTTTAGTGAGTTTGGTACACATCCGGTGGATAGAGAGCCGTTTATTATGTCCAACATAGGAGGGCCAAGCACAGGAAGCAGCTCTTTCAGTAGTTTAGTTGGAATAGGGTCCAGTATGCAGCTTGAAGGTTTAGAGGCCATGATTATTTTCATCATTGTGTCAAGAGATATAGTACTAAAACACTTGAGTGTCTCTCTTGATCCTAGGTCCTGGCATACGCAGATTTAAAGAGGAGTCCGTAATTTGCTTTCTCATAATCATGATATTTTCCTTGAAAGAAGTTCATGAATTTATTACTCCTGAAGTGAAAGCCATCTTCACTTAGGGAATGTTGCTTTTTAGTTAGCTTTGCGACAGTATCAAAAATACATTTCAGATTGTTCTTATTTTCCTCAATTAAGTTGGAAAAATAGGATGATCGAGCAGCAGTAAGGGCTCTTCTATACTGCACGGTACTGTCTTTCCAAGCTAGTCGGAAGACTTCCAGTTTGGTGTGGCGGCATTTCCGTTCCAATTTTCTGGAAGCTTGCTTCAGAGCTCGGGTATTTTCTGTATACCAGGGAGCTAGTTTCTAATGAGAAATGTTTTTTAGTTTTTAGGAGTGCAACTGCATCTAGGGTATTAGGCAAGGTTAAATTGAGTTCCTCAGTTAGGTGGTTAACTGATTTTTGTCCTCTGACGTCCTTGGGTAGGCAGAGGGAGTCTGGAAGGGCATCAAGGAATCTTTGTGTACTGATCAATTCTCTAAAATGTTGGGAAATGTTATGGATTTGAGTCCCCAATTCACTGTATTGTTTCTTAGGTGCTTCGAGTCAGCAGCAATCACTCTCAGATGCCCAAGCGGACCCTGTTTGTCTGCCGGCACGGTGAGCGGATGGATGTGGTGTTTGGGAAACACTGGCTTTCACTGTGCTCTGATTCCAAAGGTGAGCAGAGTCAGACCAATGGTACTGGAGGTGCAATCCTAAAAGCAAGTGTGCTTTCAAAGGAGTCATACATGTTGAGTTTGGATGAATCTGATGTTTTTGATAGGATAGATAAAAGAGCAGTATTGTTTGTAGGTTTTGAAACCGTAACAGCAGTGTGCTGGGTTATGGTGTTCTGTTCTACAGGTAGATATGTGCGCACTAACCTGAACATGCCAGTCAGCCTGCCCATGTGGAGTGGAGGACACAGAGAGTACAACATGGACACCCCCATCACTGTGTTTGGTTCCACACAAGCACGAACAGTGGGTATGTGGTTGTCAACACATAGTAGTAGACTATGTTATCTGCCCAATTCCATATCTCATGTTTCATTGCAGCGTGATAACAATCTATTCCCCTGTCTATTTGTCTGTCTGTGTTGCAGGCGAGGCGTTGTTGGAGAGCAACACAGTGATAGACTTTGTGTACTGTTCGCCCTCTCTGCGCTGTGTCCAGACTGCTCAGAACATCCTCAAAGGTAACCAGCCTGTAGCTACTTGCCACTACAAATCCTATTTAGGATTTTTTTGAAACATCCATAATCCTCTCTAACATTTGATGAAGATTTAAAGGGGCAATGTGCAGTTGCTACATCCATTTTGGGGCTGAGGTTGGAGTGTTGTGGCGTCTGTTCTTGCAGCGACACGGTCATTTGTGCTCGTCTCTTCCTGTTTTTGTTTTTCTGTTTAAAGTGTTTTAAAGTTGAGAAGTACTGCAATCCTGCCCACATTACAACTAAGCACAAGGTCTGCACTAAAGACATTGAACTCATTGCTCCTAACCTACAGCCATACGACCTGCCACAGGAAATAAATCAGGTCTGATTATTTATTGTTTACATAGCGTCCTCCGCTGACATCCAAATAGCTGCCGACTAGATTCATGACCTTGTATCCCAGGCTGAGACAGAGTCACCTGAAGCATTGAAGCTAATCATGGGAGACTGTAACGTGTGCAATATATCTGAACATTTACCATCATATCAGCAATATGTTACATGTCCTACCCCAAATGAAGCCTGTCTGGACGTCTGTTAAGGTAACATCCCAGGTGCGTATTTTTCCAAAGCACTACCCAATCTTGGGGGTAGGGATCATAACATGGTTCAGCTCATGCCAGTCTACAAAGCGCGTCTGCAGGGAGAGAAGGCTGAAAAGGTGGAGATTAAAAGCTGGACTCCAGGGCCTCCCGGGTGGCGCATTGGTTAAGGGCGCTGTACTGCAGCGCCAGCTGTGCCACCAGAGACTCTGGGTTTGCGCCCAGGCTCTGTCGTAACCGGCCGTGACCGGGAGGTCCGTGGGGTGACGCACAATTGGCCTAGCGTTGCCTGGGTTAGGGCTGGTTTGGCCAGTAGGGATATCTTTGTCTCATCGTGCACCAGCGACTCCTGTGGCGGGCCGTGTGCAGTGCGCGCTAACCAAGGTTGCCAGGTGCATGGTGTTTCCTCCGACACATTGGCGCGGCTCGCTTCTGGGTTGGATGTGCGCCGTGTTAAGAAGCAGGCTTGGTTGGGTTGTGTATCGGAGGACTCGTGACTTTCAACCTGTGTCTCTCCCGAGCCCGGGAGTTGTAGCTTGTATCTTGTAGACAAGATAGTAGCTACTAACAATTGGATACCACGAAAAACGAAAAAGAAAAGCTGGACTCCTGAAACTACTGAAGGCCTCCAGGACAGTTTTGAGTCCACTGACTGGGCGGCCCTGACGGACAGCGCCGATGACCTGTAAGAGGCAGCGGATACCGCATTACCGTTCCAGAAGTTGTTCCAGCTGTCAGTGGGATAATTCCAGACTCATGGAAGAAGTGGCTGATTTTCCCAATACCTAAAAACAACAGGCCAAACCAATTGGCACACCGTGTTGATGATGCGTTACTGGACATGCTGAACAATATCAACCAACATTTAGAAAAGACAAATAGCCTAATCAAAATTGTATTCATTGACTTCAGTAGCGCGTTTAACACCATCCAACCCCACCTACTGGTGAATTTGGGTGTCAACTCTCTACTGATCAAGTGGATGAATAGTTTCCTTTTGAACCGTACTCAACAATTGAAGTTTACCTCTGCCATCTCTACATTTTGAACGGTGAATACGGGAGCCCCTCAGGTTTGCGTGCTTTCACCGATACTGTACACACTGTACTGTTAGGTTCTAAATATCAGAGTAAGAAATTGACGGACACTATACAAGCTCCAACCAAGTTTATTCACCCAATTGATCGAACAGCTGAACAGATAAAAACACATTTCCACCAGCGATATTATATATACCCCAATTCGGGTGGAGTCTCCTCTCTAAACATTAAATCTTTATTGCTAGGCAGGAAGTTAAGTGATACGGGCAATAAACTGATCCTTCTCCCTTAATGTGACCTGACCTGACCTCGAGCCACTTCCCCGCGAAACCACATATCTCCATCCTTCTCAGTGTCTGCCACATGTGATTACCTTTACTTTACTCATTACATACCAAGCTAAATTGCTTCCACCAGATACATTCCTCCTACAGATAACCATTCACTTCTGGTGTAGACCCTAGACTATAGCACTCAATAGTTCAATCGGATACCTGATAATTAACAATATTCCAAGTTTAGCCAGAACTCATCAGTACACAAACGATTGTCAAGCCTCTGACGCAGCCCACATTTATTTGTTTAATATGCAGATGATACCGCTGTGGAGCGTTTCCTCCAACCAGACCAAGCCTCTCTTCAAGGTTTTGTTAGACGAACTGCAAGATTTGTCCAGTGGTGTGCAAATAACTTTCTTGAAATAAACGTTAAGAAAACAAAAGAGATGGAAATTGATTTCAGAAGGAACAAAACTCCACTACCACCTACGAAAATCAATGGGGGATCAGTTGATAGAGTGACCACATATAAGTACCTGGGAATCTAAATTGACAATACACTGAAATTCAATGACTGTGCCTTTGCAAAGATAAAGAAATTGCAAAAGATATAATTTTTTTTAATGCAAACTGAACCACTTTAATGTTGACCGCCGTATCTTACAAATGTTCTATAAATCTGTCCAGAGTGTGCTGTACTTTGGTTTGATATGCGTGTTCGGAAACATGCGAGTGCAAGACCAAGTCAAGCTTCAGCGCTTGATTAAGACGGCGGGAAGGATAATTGGTATAGATCAAGAATCAGCCACCAACCTATACACAAAACTCGTCCTCCTAAAACTTGAAAGCATTTTATAGGACGGTACTCATCCCCTTCACTCAAAACTCAGTCACAGCAGCATTCGGACAAGAGGAAAGAGACTTCTTCAAGAGAAAATGAAAACAGATAGATATGGGGACTCTTTTATTCCAACGGCCATTAGGTTGTATAATAGATAGTCTGTTTGTCCCTCCAGTATATAGTATATTGCACTTTCCCTTTAAATGTGAAGCTATTGCACTTTGAATGAATTATTTTGTGTAGTTTCTATGTTTTCATGTTTTATGTACTGTCTTTTTAAACACATGACCAAATGAATTTGTCGGGATAATGATGGGATAATAAAGTTGATGTGAATCTGAATCGGAATTGTATGTAAACAATCTAATTTATAAATGCTTCATAAGCTTAGTACGCTTTGTTATTGTTTCAACCGTGGATTGCCCCTTTTGTGGTAGAAGTGCACTTACTGTATGTAGATCTGAGAGGGGTTTGATACCATTAGTCAATATGGTAGTATTTCCCTTTCCTTCTGATGGGCAGTAGCGGTGCGTGGGTAAAATCACTGGGGAAGCCAGAAGAAAAAGCCATATTAAAACCTATGTGTTGTGATAATTGCATTCTTTGCTCTATAACCGGTTAGTTCATATGCCTTAACACCGTGATATTTAGGCCTAAGGCCCAGACAATAAGAAGACACAGTGGCAGAATAAATTCAACTACACCTTTGTTTCATCACAAAACCGGACTCCACAAAGCATATTGCATGTAACAAACAGTGACCAACAGCAAGTTAACGTTCCAAAATTTTCAGAATACTAAACAACTATTGATTTATAACCACAATGAGTTACCGCAAGTCGCAAAGAAAACACGAGCTGCCTCCACTATAACAGCACCATTTCAACTTCAAGATATCAACATCATCAAATCACCTATGCTTAGTCTAATACAGTCTAAAAGATACCAAAAACAATATAGTCCAATTAACGTAAGCTAAATATGATGTGGCTGTCCATGGTTCTGATTTCTGTGCGTGTGTGCGTGTGTGCGTGTGTGTGTGTGTGTGTGTGTGTGTGTGTGTGTGTGTGTGTGTGTATCTGCATGCATGTTCGTGTAAATAGAAAAAACATGTTGGCTCACCCTACTTGTAGAGAAACACCAATGCCATCCTCCTCTCTTTCATGTTGACGAAACGGTCCATTACTGTGCATTACAGTACACGGTTTTATTTTTTATTTTCCTAGGCTACCTGGCTAAAATGCTTACTCGCTAGCCTAACTTCCTTTCATGGGCAACGTTTGCTAGTTAACATAAACCTTCTACATCTAGCTACATATTGAACTTCCATCCCCTCAGGTCAAGGGGACAATGTATGAATGAATGGTTGGATCAGAATTTCCGTTATAATCATTGGCCAGTACAGAGAATTAAGTAAAACCACACGTCCAAATCCCTAACTCCATCCATGGCTAATTTAGGGAAAGAACAATGTTTAGCTAGCTAGCTAGCTAGCTTGCCACCAGAGGACAACAACACAACGAGATGCAACAATTATTATTTTTTTTTATGTCAATGACATATGCTCTCAATGTGATTTGACGCCAAATCCAAACTGGCTTCCCTTGAGACTTTTTTTGGTTCGTCAGTACCATTCACAGTTGAGCTCACTCAGTTTAGCTCAATGCTGATTGGCTATTATTTTATACGGGTGGCAACAATGTCATACTCTTTTGGATCAAACAGTATCAGATAAATGGCCTACACATATACAGAGACAGAAGGGCGATGTTTCGCTCGCTCGGATGCTTTCTCCGGTGAAATACATTCAGCCTCTTGTGAATTGAAGGAGAATTATGAAGCACAGAGAGCCGAAAGATAAAAGATTTTTAAAAATATGAGTAAATTATTATTATATATACAGTACCAGTCAAGAGTTTGGACACACCTACTGATTCCATCCATGAATATACGCCACTGCTGATAGGTTAAGGGAAATTGTCTCCATATCGCTTACATTAATCCGATCGTTTCAATCCAATGCTTTCAGATCTACATAAATGACTAGGGTGCAAAGGGTTGTTTTTGGACAGGGCTTTTGTGTGTAGCAGAGGCTACAGTCTTCCTCTTTTGCTGATGTGCCTCTCTGTCTCCCCTTGCAGGTCTGCAGCAGGATGGCAAGCTGAAGATCAGAGTGGAGCCAGGGCTATTCGAGTGGACCAAGTGGGTCTCTGGGAACTCTCTTCCTGCCTGGATCCCTCCCACAGACCTGGCTGCATCCCAGTTCACTGTTGACACAACATACAGGTGATACAGGCAAGACTGTTTCCTGGTTCACCTCCAACCTGTAATCTTACTGGCCATTTACACTATACAAGCGTCACTCGTCTAGCCACGCTAGCCTCGCCCTCATGTGGGTGCTAAGAAGCTTGAAAGCATGCTAGGTAGTGCTACGTATCAACAGCTATTGTCAGCCAATCCAGTAGGGGTTGGAAGCTATGGTGAGATTCGATTGGTCACTCGCATAGCGATATCACCGAGGATTTGAAGAACATTCTGCCTGCCCTTTTCAGCTTCCAGTCCCCCGCCCACTCCGCTTCTTTTGCTTTCCTTGAAATGAACAGTGGTGTAAAGTACTTAAGTAAAAACACTTGAAAGTTATTTTTGGAGTATCTGTACTTTACTATTTATATTTTTGACATCTTTTACTTTTACTTCACACATTCTGAACGAAAGTGATGTACTTTTTACTCCATACATTTTCTCTGACACCCAAAAGTACTCATTACATTTTGAATGCTTAGCAGGACAGACAAATTGTCTAATTCACACACTTCTCAAGAGAACATTCCTGGTCATCCCTAATGCCTCTGATCTGATCTGGCGGACTCACTGAGCACATGCTTCGTTTGTAACTTAAATTCTGAGTGTTGGAGTGTGCCGTGCCCCTGGTTATGTGTACATTTAAAAAATAAAAACAAACATGTTGCCGTCTGATTTGCTTAATATAAGGAATTTTAAATGATTTATACCTTTTTCTTTTGGTACTTAAGTACATATAAACCAAATACTTTTCGACTTTTACTCAAGTTGGTATTTTACTGGGTGACTTTAACTTTTACTTGAGTCATTTTCTATTTAAGTATCTTTACTTTTACTCAAATATGACAAAAGGGTACTTTTCACCCCACTGAAAATGAATGGCTTCCAATGTTTCACAGCACGATGCCACTTCTATGTGTAAACGCAGAGTTAGGCCCAACCCCTAGTCCCTCTAGCCTTGGACCTAGGCACAGCTATAAAGAAACCAGATATATACAAATAATATGGTCAAGATTCCATTAAGACTATCATAGAAGATTATGGAGCTACTACGATATTGCCTATGCTTGTTTAATTCCTTCTGACCTATGTATATGAAGTGGTAAATGTAGGGGCTAAGGGTTGTTGCTGGATGGGGCCAGAGCCTTTTCAGCCATACCTCTGTCTCACATGTTCTCACTGTTTCTTCCCACAGACCTCTCATACCGATAACCAAACTTAGCGTGTCAGAGTCCTATGACACGTACATGAGCCGGAGCTACCAAGTGACCAAAGACATTCTGTCTGACTGCAAAAACATGGGTAATTATGGTGCAGGGTTCAGTCACTGCTGTGGCTTTGGATGGGATGTGAATAAAAATAACAGTCCTGGGTTCAATTAGTACTTACAGTGGGGCAAAGAAATATTTAGTCAGCCACCAATTGTGCATGTTCTGCCACTTAAAAAGATGAGAGAGGCCTGTAATTTTCATCATAGGTACACTTCAACTATGACAGACAAAATGAGAATAAAAAATCCAGAAATTCACATTGTAGGATTTTTAATGAATTTATTTGCAAATTATGGTGGAAAATAAGTAATTGGTCACCTACAAACAAGCAATATTTCTGGCTCTCACAGACCTGTAACTTCTTCTTTAAGAGACTCCTCTGTCCTCCACTCGTTACCTGTATTAATGGCACCTGTTTGAACTTGTTATCAGTATAAAAGACACCTGTCCACAACTTCAAACAGTCACACTCCAAACTCCACTATGGCCAAGACCAAAGAGCTGTCAAAGGACACCAGAAACAAAATTGTAGACCTGCACCAGGCTGGGAAGACTGAATCTGCAATAGGTAAGCAGCTTGGTTTGAAGAAATCAACTGTGGGAGCAATTATTAGGAAATGGAAGACATACAAGACCACTGATAATCTCCCTCGATCTGGGGCTCGACGCAAGATCTCAGCCCGTGGGGTCAAAATGATCACAAGAACAGTGAGCAAAAATCCCAGTACCACATGGGGGGACCCTAGTGAATGACCTGCAGAGAGCTGGGACCAAAGTAACAAAGCCTACCATCAGTAACACATTTACATGACATTTAAGTCATTTAGCAGACGCTCTTATCCAGAGCGACTTACAAATTGGTGAATTCACCTTCTGACATCCAGTGGAACAGCCACTTTACAATAGTGCATCTAAATCATTTAAGGGTTGGGGGTGAGAAGGATTACTTATCCTATCCTAGGTATTCCTTGAAGAGGTGGGGTTTCAGGTGTCTCCGGAAGGTGGTGATTGACTCCGCTGTCCTGGCGTCGTGAGGGAGTTTGTTCCACCATTGGGGGGCCAGAGCAGCGAACAGTTTTGACTGGGCTGAGCGGGAACTGTACTTCCTCAGTGGTAGGGAGGCGAGCAGGCCAGAGGTGGATGAACGCAGTGCCCTTGTTTGGGTGTAGGGCCTGATCAGAGCCTGGAGGTACTGCGGTGCCGTTCCCCTCACAGCTCCGTAGGCAAGCACCATGGTCTTGTAGCGGATGCGAGCCTCAACTGGAAGCCAGTGGAGAGAGCGGAGGAGCGGGGTGACGTGAGAGAACTTGGGAAGGTTGAACACCAGACGGGCTGCGGCGTTCTGGATGAGTTGTAGGGGTTTAATGGCACAGGCAGGGAGCCCAGCCAACAGCGAGTTGCAGTAATCCAGACGGGAGATGACAAGTGCCTGGATTAGGACCTGCGCCGCTTCCTGTGTGAGGCAGGGTCGTATTCTGCGGATGTTGTAGAGCATGAACCTACAGGAACGGGCCACCGCCTTGATGTTAGTTGAGAACGACAGGGTGTTGTCCAGGATCACGCCAAGGTTCTTAGCGCTCTGGGAGGAGGACACAATGGAGTTGTCAACCGTGATGGCGAGATCATGGAACGGGCAGTCCTTCCCCGGGAGGAAGAGCAGCTCCGTCTTGCCGAGGTTCAGCTTGAGGTGGTGATCCGTCATCCACACTGATATGTCTGCCAGACATGCAGAGATGCGATTCGCCACCTGGTCATCAGAAGGGGGAAAGGAGAAGATTAATTGTGTGTCGTCTGCATAGCAATGATAGGAGAGACCATGTGAGGTTATGACAGAGCCAAGTGACTTGGTGTATAGCGAGAATAGGAGAGGGCCTAGAACAGAGCCCTGGGGGACACCAGTGGTGAGAGCGCGTGGCGAGGAGACAGATTCTCGCCACGCCACCTGGTAGGAGCGACCTGTCAGGTAGGACGCAATCCAAGCGTGGGCCGCACCGGAGATGCCCAACTCGGAGAGGGTGGAGAGGAGGATCTGATGGTTCACAGTATCGAAGGCAGCCGATAGGTCTAGAAGGATGAGAGCAGAGGAGAGAGAGTTAGCTTTAGCAGTGCGGAGCGCCTCCGTGATACAGAGAAGAGCAGTCTCAGTTGAATGACTAGTCTTGAAACCTGACTGATTTGGATCAAGAAGGTCATTCTGAGAGAGATAGCGGGAGAGCTGGCCAAGGACGGCACATTCAAGAGTTTTGGAGAGAAAAGAAAGAAGGGATACTGGTCTGTAGTTGTTGACATCGGAGGGATCGAGTGTAGGTTTTTTCAGAAGGGGTTTAACTCTCGCTCTCTTGAAGACGGAAGGGACGTAGCCAGCGGTCAGGGATGAGTTGATGAGCGAGGTGAGGTAAGGGAGAAGGTCTCCGGAAATGGTCTGGAGAAGAGAGGAGGGGATGGGGTCAAGCGGGCAGGTTGTTGGGCGGCCGGCCGTCACAAGAAGCGAGATTTCATCTGGAGAGAGAGGGGAGAAAGAGGTCAGAGCACAGGGTAGGGCAGTGTGAGCAGAACCAGCGGTGTCGTTTGACTTAGCAAACGAGGATCGGATGTCGTCGACCTTCTTTTCAAAATGGTTGACGAAGTCATCTGCAGAGAGGGAGGAGAGGGGGGGAGGGGGAGGAGGATTCAGGAGGGAGGAGAAGGTGGCAAAGAGCTTCCTAGGGTTAGAGGCAGATGCTTGGAATTTAGAGTGGTAGAAAGTGGCTTTAGCAGCAGAGACAGAGGAGGAAAATGTAGAGAGGAGGGAGTGAAAGGATGCCAGGTCCGCAGGGAGGTGAGTTTTCCTCCATTTCCGCTCGGCTGCCCGGAGCTCTGTTCTGTGAGCTCGCAATGAGTCGTCGAGCCACGGAGCGGGAGGGGAGGACCGAGCCAGCCTGGAGGATAGGGGACATAGAGAGTCAAAGGATGCAGAAAGGGAAGAGAGGAGGGTTGAGGAGGCAGAATCAGGAGATAGGTTGGAGAAGGTATGAGCAGAGGGAAGAGATGATAGGATGGAAGAGGAGAGAGTAGCGGGGGAGAGAGAGCGAAGGTTGGGACGGCGCGATACCATCCGAGTAGGGGCAGTGTGGGAAGTGTTGGATGAGAGCGAGAGGGAAAAGGATACAAGGTAGTGGTCGGAGACTTGGAGGGGAATTGCAATGAGGTTAGTGGAAGAACAGCATCTAGTAAAGATGAGGTTGAGCGTATTGCCTGCCTTGTGAGTAGGGGGGGGAAGGTGAGAGGGTGAGGTCAAAAGAGGAGAGGAGTGGAAAGAAGGAGGCAGAGAGGAATGAGTCAAAGGTAGACGTGGGGAGGTTAAAGTCGCCCAGGACTGTGAGAGGTGAGCCTTCCTCAGGAAAGGAGCTTATCAAGGCATCAAGCTCATTGATGAACTCTCCGAGGGAACCTGGAGGGCGATAAATGATAAGGATGTTAAGCTTGAAAGGACTGGTAACTGTGACAGCATGGAATTCAAAGGAGGCGATAGACAGATGGGTAAGGGGAGAAAGAGAGAATGACCACTTGGGAGAGATGAGGATCCCGGTGCCACCACCCCGCTGACCAGAAGCTCTCGGGGTGTGCGAGAACACGTGGGCGGACGAAGAGAGAGCAGTAGGAGTAGCAGTGTTATCTGTGGTGATCCATGTTTCCGTCAGTGCCAAGAAGTCGAGGGACTGGAGGGAGGCATAGGCTGAGATGAACTCTGCCTTGTTGGCCGCAGATCGGCAGTTCCAGAGGCTACCGGAGACCTGGAACTCCACGTGGGTCGTGCGCGCTGGGACCACCAGATTAGGGTGGCCGCGGCCACGCGGTGTGGAGCGTTTGTATGGTCTGTGCAGAGAGGAGAGAACAGGGATAGATAGACACATAGTTGACAGGCTACAGAAGAGGCTACGCTAATGCAAAGGAGATTGGAATGACAAGTGGACTACACGTCTCGAATGTTCAGAAAGTTAAGCTTACGTAGCAAGAATCTTATTGACTAAAATGATTGAAATGATACAGTACTGCTGGAGTAGGCTAGCTGGCAGTGGCTGCGTTGTTGACTTTGTAGGCTAGCTGGCAGTGGCTGCGATGTTGACACTACACTAATCAAGTCGTTCCGTCAAGTGTAATAGTTTCTACAGTGCTGCTATTCGGGGGCTAGCTGGCTAGCTAGCAGTGTTGATTGCGTTACGTTACGTTAAAAGAACGACAATAGCTGGCTAGCTAACCTAGAAAATCGCTCTAGACTACACAATTGTCTTAGATACAAAGACGGCTATGTAGCTAGCTAGCTACGATCAAACAAATCAAACCGTTGTACTGTAATAGTTTCTACAGTGCTGCTATTCGGGGGCTAGCTGGCTAGCTAGCAGTGTTGATTGCGTTACGTTACGTTAAAAGAACAACAATAGCTGGCTAGCTAACCTAGAAAATCGCTCTAGACTACACAATTGTCTTAGATACAAAGACGGCTATGTAGCTAGCTAGCTACGATCAAACAAATCAAACCGTTGTACTGTAATGAAGTGAAATGAAAATGTGATACTACCAGTGGAGCGAAGCGGAAGTTAGTTGAAGTTCTATTCGGTAGAGGTTGGCTAGCTGTTGGCTAGCTAGCTAGCAGCATCTCCTACGTTAAGGACGACAAATAGCTGGCTAGCTAACCTCGGTAAATTAAGATAATCACTCTAAGTCTACACACTCTAAACTACACAATTATCTTGGATACGAAGACAGCAAAGACAACTATGTAGCTAGCTAACACTTCACTAATCGAGTCGTTCAGTTGAGTGTAATAGTTTCTACAGTGCTGGTGGACAGTGGACGTTAGCTAGCTGCTAAGCTAGCTGCTGGGCAGATAGCAGTGTAGACTACGTTAGGACGACTACGTTAGGACGACGAAATACGATAATTACGCAATTATCTTTGATACAGAGACGGCTATGTAGCTAGCTAAGAAGAAATTGCTAAGATTAGACAAATCAAACCGTTGTACTATAATGAAATGTAATGAAAAATGTAATGAAAAGTTATACTACCTGCGGACCGAAGTGTAGATGCGACCGCTCGCTCCAACCCGGAACCGGGTTGGAGCGAGCACTACGCCGCCAGGGACTCAAATCCTGCAGTGCCATATGTGTCCCCCTGCTTAAGCCAGTACATGTCCAGGCCCGTCTGAAGTTTGCTAGAGAGCATTTGGATGATCCAGAAGAAGATTGGGAGAATGTCATATGGTCAGATGAAACCAAAATAGTCGTCGTGTTTGGAGGAGTAAGAATGCTGAGTTGCATCCAAAGAACACCATACCTACTGTGAAGCATGGAGGTCGAAACATCATGCTTTGGGGCTGTTTTTCTGCAAAGGGACCAGGACGACTGATCCGTGTAAAGGAAAGAATGAATAGGGCCATGTATCGTGAGATTTTGAGTGAAAACCTCCTTCCATGAGCAAGGGCATTGAAGATGAAACGTGGCTGGGTCTTTCAGCATGACAATGATCCCAAACACACCGCCCGGGCAATGAAGGAGTGGCTTCGTAAGAAGCATTTCAAGGTCCTGGAGTGGCCTAGCCAGTCTCCAGATCTCAACCCCATAGAAAATCTTTGGGGGGAGTTGAAAGTCCGTGTTGCCCAGCAATAGCCCCAAAACATAACTGCTCTAGAGGAGATCTGCATGGAGGAATGGGCCAGAATACCAGCAACAGTGTGTGAAAACCTTGTGAAGACTTACAGAAAACGTTTGACCTCTGTCATTGCCAACAAAGGGTATATAACAAAGTATTGAGATAACAAAAGTTTATTGACCAAATACTTATTTTCCACCATAATTTGCAAATAAATTCATTGAAAATCCTACAATGTGATTTTCTGGATTTTTTTCCCTCATTTTGTCTGTCATAGTTGAAGTGTACCTATGATGAAAATTACAGGCCTCTCTCATCTTTTTAAGCGGGAGAACTTGCACAATTGGTGGCTGACTAAATACTTTTTTGCCTCACTGTATCTTTCAAATCCTTTAGCTGTGCTCGATTGAGCTTGCCTGGCGCAATGGAATCAACGGATTCCAAAACGGATCCCAAAAGTGCAAACATCTCCCACTCCACTCTAGACAGGCTCAATCAAACGCTCAGGGTATTTGAAAGAAAAATACTTTTTTAACCCAGATGTGATACAGAAACATCATGTGTGGGATGAACATTGGGATTCATTTGGTCCGTGTTGTTCTTCCGTTCCCTCATTTCCTCATCTCCCACTCTGTAGGAAACAACATACTGATTGTTGCCCACGCTTCCTCTCTGGAGGCCTGCACCCGACAGCTCCAGGGCCGCAGCCCCCAGACCTCCAAGGACTTCATCCAAGTAGTCAGGAAGGTCAGCTGGAGTTTATTTTACTCGCTCAATGTGATGTTTTCTTTTGATCTCATTGTGTCTTCCCCCTCACTCTTTTTTTCCTCTTACTTTCACTCTATGCCAGTCTCTCTGTACCTGTGTTTCTGCCTGTGTTTCTGTCTGTCTCTCTCTCTCTGTCTGCCTTTCTCTTTCTCCCCCTGCCTTTCCACCCATACTGCCTTTGTTGCGGCTGACGAGAGCCTCTTTCCCTCCTGTAGATCCCCTACCTGGGTTTCTGTTCCTGCGAGGAGCAGGGCGACACAGGAGTCTGGCAGCTGGTGGACCCGCCCATCCTGCCCCTCACACATGGACCCAACCACAGCTTCAACTGGAAGGAGACCCTCCTTCAGGAATGACATCCACTTCCCTGGAGAGCAGACTTGCTCAGCCCCATTCCAAGGCTTAAGTTTCTGCTCAAATAACAGGGAGAGACCCCACCAGAGTCAATGGGTGGTTGGACCTGGATGTACTGTACTGTACATATTGTCATTTGACAGTATTGTTGACATTTCTAATTTGACAGTATTGTTGTTAGTGAGAGCAGAGAAGAGAAGAGAGTGAAGTTGAAGAGGGCCGGGCTACTGTAAGTCTCAGGGCCTGGGCCTGGTTGATTACATATGACACCGAGTCAACAGCGTCATAAGAATTGTTTGTGTTTGGAAAAGCAATTGCATTCCTTGTCCCTCTTGCATATTAACTGTTGACGAGGGCAAATGTTATCCTCAAAAGCCCTTGACTGTAGCCGCAAGTCATCTCACAGATGTCTCCCAGTGTGGAATCTGTGTTTCTGCGTGTATAAAGTTGATCTCGTTGGGGGGAAAAACCTGCTAAACTTAATCCATGCTCTCTTGAATACTGTACATACAACCACTTATTCATCCATTTAAAAAGATTGCAGTGTGGTCAGTACGATGTCTTTTATGGGCACATTGTATGCTGGTTGTAGAAAAACTTTGTGTTAACGTAGTAACCAAAAAAATACGTCTTTGCCTGGTTGTTATGTGACAAGATAACAACCAGCATATGACGTATTTACTATGACATCTTGAGCTCGTCATAAAAAAATACATCTTTATGTGGTTGTAACCGAGACTAGTTGGAAATCTGGTTTTATGACTTCTTCACAACCAGAAAACTGGTTTACAACTAGTTTGCAACCAGAAAATGAAGTCATTAAGACAACGTGTGTCAAAATGTTTTTCACTGGGTGGCTTGTCACCCGGTTTGGTTGAAACAGTCTCGATGGCACAAAGTGCACTACTGACAATCACAGGTGAGCCTTGGTGAGGCCGGTCAAATAACCAGTAGTTAGGAACTTGTATGTGTTTGTTTTACATAATGTAAGGTCTTATGGCAGAATAGTTGTTGACCACTGCACTAGAAAACATCTTTCAGTCTTCCAGTTGTGAAATATCATATACAAAAGGCCTGTCCCATGGTAGGGAAATACATGTTTTTCTCAGGTGTAGATTTCATTGTGACCTTTTACAGTATGTGCATTTCATTGGGCCATGAAATTTGTTGAGTGCCTCTTAAGATTGAACCTGATTTCTCTTGATGTCTCAGTGATGTCAGAGAGACGTTCTCTGCTCATTGAGTCAGCTTTTGTTTAGCCTCATCTAAATCTATCTGATCTATTCTTTCTGCAAATATTGATTATTATGGAGGCTCTTAAACAATGCTCCGATGCTGTTCTTCCATTGATACATGCAAGTACGATACTTACAAGTACAATTACAAATTTGTGATAAAGGGGTCAGTGAGGAACAAAGCAAGCCTACATGCACTGTTGAGGAAACCCAGGAAATCTGAAAACTGAGGAGGAAGCCATCTCTGTCAATTTGTGTTAATTTATTTTCTCCAATATTATATTTCCGAATGTATATAAACTTTAATTTAAGAAATACACTTTTCACCAAAATGCTTTGGTTTAGAGGACTAGTGGGCTAAGATGTGCAAAAGATTGAAATGAAAACAAACTGATTGAAGGAGGAGATGATACAGTATTCCCTGTATATTCAGATATGAGCATCTCTGAGGTGGGTTCTTTATTTTGTTTCAAATTTGGTTTCAAATACCCCCCCCCCCCCCATATGATACTGACAGTATCACTTTTTCAGATATGTAGAAGTCACATATCAAATAAAAAAATCTGGATATTTTGTTTTGTTTGGTTATCTTTTTTTGGGGGGTGGACAATTCCTTCAACAGTTTGTTCAATACGTAGTATTATGGTTTAGCCACTAGGTGAGGGTGTAAGACCTTTGGAGTTGACTACATACAGTATGTATCTTAGCAGAGGCTTCATGCCCATATGGGGCACAAGGGCACGTGCCCCCTCAGGTTGGTCTTTTTTTGTTTCAGATGTTAAATTAATTACTCAACTTAATTTTTAAGTCCACGTTTTAACATAATAATTTATAAAAATGATCTGTCAGCTGTATTTTGTGGAGGCGGTACACTTACTGGACCAGGCAAAGAGTACCCCCCCCCCACCCACATATAATTGAACAGGTAAAGAGGTATGCTTAGATAACCTATGCAGGAAAATAGACATATTTTTACATAGAATTAGGCATAATGATTATGGATCTAGATTGCAGGAAAAATATGTTTCAGGTGTTTGCAAAATACTCCATTATTACATACTTTGTGCCCCTTTTAAAATAATAGGTGCATGACATCCCTGCCTGATGTGATTTAAAAACAAAGTATTCCTTAGAAGGGATGCTGGAAGTAGACATAAATAACAAACTGAAAGGAATAAGATACTGTGATATTGTGTAAAATAAAATAAAAAAATTAATCTTTTGAGCTTTGGTGGGATGGATTTTTGGCCTGCCAGGTGACATCAACAGAAGGTACATTCGACCGATAAGAAAGAGAGTTTCAAACCTCTCTGACAATAACAGCTAGTTTTCACTTTTCCCCTCCCCACTCAGACCACTCCAAGACAGTCCCAAGCTAAATTCTTGTTTGAGAAAGTGCTCTTTGCCAAGCAGTTTCTTTTTGACCGTTTTAATTGAAAACAATCACATTAAGGTACTTAATTGTTACCCAGAAATTATATGATACTAGGATAAAAAAAAAAGCTGTGTTAGACCTTTAAAGGGATACTTCAGGATTTTGGCCATTTTTATGTGTCTGTCCAGTATAAGGGAAGTTAGAGGTAGTTTTGTGAGACAATGCTAACTAGCGAAGCGCAATGACTGGAAGTCTATGTACCCATAGACTTCCAGTCATTGCTCTAACGCTAGTTAGCAACTTCCTTCAAACTGCACACAGGGACATAATAATGGTATCCACAAATTAATCTGACTCTGAGGAAGTAGATAAAGGGCCTCATTGCTAAAATCCTGACGTATCTCTTTAAGTCATGTTACGCAACCCAAGCCGGGTTAAACCAGAATGAGCTCTGCCGTCAGTCTGATTTAGCAGGCAAACGTGACCATATCACACCCGATGAGGATGCATTTATGTTGTCAGCACCACTGATAATGTACCTAGCAACACACGTAATCATGCATACAAGTAGGCTATACAGGCCCACAGTTGAGCTGTCATAAACCTAGCGGTCAAACAGGGAAATGGTTCTAATAATTTTTCCACCATTCATTTTTCCCATATGGAATTTTAGAAACACTTAAAATGTTTTGTGTAGACTTACCCTGGCGTGACGTTTTGATAACCATGTAAATCTCTCTCGGACAAGACTTTTATCAATATATTCGGCTGTATTTAATATCAGAATCGAAAATGCTAATTAGCATCAAAGAAGACAAGAAGACATGCAAGACTACAAATCATCTTGTTTAATTTTTTGGGAAACAAACAGCATCCTTCTATCAATAGCATCTTTCTCACTTGTTGAGTCCTTATCTCTGTATAATTAGAGACCCAAATGCAACATTTATTTACTCTGACGTTAGGTTATTGTTGCACAGACTTCCAATTATATTTTGTGGCCCCTATTTACCCCTATTTACGCCAGCGTATAAATACACCTGGGGCTTTGGGGATCTGGTTTCAGACACTGTTTCAGCACCAGCAGCAGCTTAAAAAGCCTGGCCAACGGGTTTATCCGAGCTGGGGATATTCGATCTCTGCCACTCTTGTCCTGATTTAACCTGAACTCTCCTTTAATAAGCCAGTCCTCCCCCATCCCCAACAGAACTCTGATTTGGAGGCCAAATTAAACATATTAGTTAGATTTTTTTGTATGTGCTTTGATTGCCCTCTTCTAAAATACCTAAAGTAGACTAGGAAATGAGAGAAGTGATGCATTGACCCACTTGGATGTAAACAGGACTTTTTATTACCTAGGGCTAAAATCTCCACTTAGCAAAGCATCATCTACTACTGCAGTGCAGAAAAACTCAGCAACCATCTGAAAACAAACATGTTTCTATTAAATCTCCCAGACAGATGCTTCTTGATGCATGAAAAAATGATTTGCTGAATATACAACTTTGTTGAAAAGCTCTGCATAGAAATAGGTCATCAACAAAACATTTTATTGAGGAAATTGATATCAAGGTAGATATCAGTTAGATATACTTAGGTAGATATTCAACGTAAATATACAGTTCAATTAAGAATTTTGGTGAACAACTTGATGTAAGGACATTTTGTGTTTTGTGTCCTAATCTTCCTGTCAAAACAAGAGTGATGTTTTACCTTCGTCATAATCTCTCAAAGTCTTTCAGTGTTTAATCTATTCCCCATCTACAGTAGTATAGAGAGCCTGGGTGTCTGGGTCGCATGTCCCCCTCCTTTGTTTCCCTTCAAATTGAAGACCAGCACTTTTATGTGTATCTATTAATTGTTTTGGGTTCGTAATGACTTTTTATTAGAAATTGTGTCTTTTTGAGTTTATTAAGATTGAACTTGCTTTGCTTCCATTTTTGTTGTTCTCTACTTGATTTATCGTAGACTCCTGCCCCTTGTCTGGTCACCTTGGAGACGGGAGTTGGTCAAGGTCTGCCACAACTGTGCCTGTTGACTAACAAGCTACCTGAGCTACTTAAAATTGCGCTTTTAGTCCACTCTGGGCCTGCTGCTGGAGGGGGAAGTCCCCACCAACACAAACACCACCATCACCTTCCCCCAGCTGCCGCCTACCTGGAACCAGAGGGAGACCTGAGTTGACAATGCTGTCTAGCATGCAGTTAAGGGACAGTCGACCCCTACACCTGTGTGAGTGTGGTATGTCTGTCTCACATCATTGTCAGTGTCCAGCCTCAGATTGGAGTTTTCCTTAAATTAAATTAAATCACATTTTATTGGTCACATACACGTGTTTAGCAGATGTTATTGTGGGTGTAGCGAAATGCTTGTGTTTCTAGCTCCAACAGTGCAGTGATATCTAACATGTAATATCTAACAATTTCACAACAATACACACAATATACACACATCCAAAGTAAAGGAATGAAATTAAGAATATATAAATATTTGCACAAGCAATGTCTGAACGGCATAGACTACTAAGATACAGTAGAATAGAATAGAATACAGTATATACATATGAGATGAGTAATACAAAATATATAAACATTACTAAAGTGCCCAGTGATTTCAGGTCTATGTATACAGCGCAGCAGCCTCTAGGGTGCTACTGATGGCTGTTTAACAGTCTGATGGCCTTGAGATACAAGCTGTTTTTCAGTCTCTCAGTCCCAGCTTTGATGCACCTGTGCTGACCTCGCCTTCTGGATGATAGCGGGATGAACAGGCAGTGGCTCGGGTGGTTGTTGTCCTTAATGATCTTTTTGGCCTTCCTGTAACATTGGGTGCTGTAGGTGTCCTGGAGGGAAGGTAGTTTGCCCCCGGTGATCGGTTGGAGAGTCCTGCGATTCTGTCTTATTCTGAAGGCAGCTCTGACTTGAGGACAGAAACAAATGTGATTAGTTAATTTTAGGAAACAAATGTGATTCATTCAGTTTAGGGTTATGGGTTGAAGTTAGGTTAGAAAACAAAATTGCACTATGTTGAACAAGGAAAACTTCACTCAACACCTCTGTAGTGAACTCATAGACGAGTTGTTTTCTGTGGATTGATGCTGGCTTTGGTATCAGTGTACAACCAGTTACAGGGACCCACCAGGGGTTCAATCTCCACAAACTCAGCCTGGAAGAGCAGACCTGTGCTGCCTCTGAAGAATGATGTTTTTGCATGTTTCTAGTAATGCCAATGTTTACAGTACATGGGCCGTCAATGAAAATAAGAATTTGTTCTTAACTGACTTGCCTAGTTAAATAAAGTAAAAATGTCGACTTCTAAGGAGTTTTTCCTAGCCACCGTGCTTCTACACCTGCATTGCTTGCTGTTTTGGGGTTTTAGGCTGAGTTTCTGTACAGCACTTTGAGATATCAGCTGATGTACGAAGGGCTATATAAATAAATTTGATTTGACTTTGAAAAAACTCCTATCCCCACTGGATTGGGCCGTGTCGGTATCATTTCCGAAGCTCTTCTATTGATCGTGTTTATCCTCTGTGATTGCTATATTCCAGTCTCTCATTGGTCTGATGTTGATTAATTTGTTTAGCCTTTTGTTTAATGCCAAGCTCTAAACCACACCAATTCCTCACGGATGTCTGAGGGACCCAAATAAATGCCTCACTGTTTATCTTCTCTTATTGCCTGAAACCTAATTTGTATTGGACAAGATACAGGATGAGTGTTATTTTTAGGGAACTTCCACAAGAATACACTATGCTCATTTATTGACAAATATTTAAAAAGGGAAAATGTTGGAAGTTGTTTACCGCATTTTGTCTACACCCCAAATCATGGTTTTGAAAAGGTGTGACTGAGATAGAATCATGGCAACGGTATTATTACAACTGCCAGGTCAAAGGTGTAAATGAGAACTTGTTCTCAACTGGCCTACCTGGTTAAATAAAGCTGAAATAATAAAAAAATTCACTTGGGAATCATGCCTGTACCAAGTTTCATGCTTTTATGAAATAATTTATATATATTTTTTCACATATCGCCTGGACTATGTATACATGATGGTACTATCATGTTGTATGTGTGAATGCAAATATAGTAGGTAGCTTTTCTCATACAACACTATCAATTAACTGAAGCATCCACAGCTGAAGAACTACTAGGCTTTAGATTGAACATTTATGATATTGACTTAGTGGTTTTGTACAGATGTCTTTCAGGCAGGTATTGATTATCAGAAAATAAATAATAGATCCTCGTGAAATAATGAAGTAGTTGCAGTTGATTAGAACGTTTTTATTAAGCCCTTACTCCATATGCAATCAACCTTTTTCTATAGGCCTACTCCACAGTCACATTAATTGTTTGTTGCCTTAAAGTTCTTGATTTATGGAGTGATAGGACACAGAAGAGGCTGATAAAAGCACAGGCGATTTCATTCCTCTAAAAAAAACAAGTAATTATCGGAGAGCAGTGAATCTTTGCAATCTAATAGTGCCCTCTGTGTTCTTCTCAAGCTTTTAAACTAATTCGTGATTGATCGCTAATTATCGGTGACGGAGCCTCTCGAGACAGCTGTACTTCCCACCTCAAACATCCCCGCCTTTTCTCTGATTGAAGGAGCTATAACTTTCAAACGGTCGACTCTGCTCGTTGTTTGGTTGAGTCGATAGACTTGAAGACGTTTGAATAATCATTGTGCCCTTTCCCAATAAAGAAGGTAGTTTCACAACAATAAAGCATCAGGCACCCAATATTACCTGCTGGATGGTGCAATAATGGTAAGCACGGCTAAATAACCTAACCATTTAGAATTAAATACATCAGTATTGCATCGTTATTACAATTGAATATGGTTCCATAGCCTAGGCTACTGTTGCTTCCGAGGTTAATATCCTAGACCTGGAAGATCGCTAAACATGTACCAATATCACAGTGAAATGGTAAAAGAAACGACTCCTAATTGGCTAAATATTGATTGCAGTGAGTCAAAAGTGTTGGCTCAAGAATCCCTGGACTTGTTCCCTTTCCAGGCGGCACGTGACAGGAGTTGCTCTCAATGACTAGCGCAATTGATGTGGGCTATTTGGATGTGAATCGCCATTCTCCCACTAAGTAAAGCATTAAGAATGGGTGTCGTCAATGACAATGAATTTGTTTTCAGCGCTAGATCAATTGAGGTCTGCTTTTGTCTGTCTTGGAAATCTATTCGCCAATTGCATTGCCTCGAGCCTTAGGATAGGCTACAAAAGTGGACTTCGTTTTTCAAGCAGTATAAAGGCTAGCCTGCATCAGTGATGCTGGCAAATTCAGTTGTAGGCTAGTCTACCATAGCAAGTGACCAACCTGACCATTCTGACAAAATTAGGGACCAAAAGAGGACCAAACAATGCCCTGCACTTGACGCGTAGGCTAAGCGATAGGCTATATTACCAGGTAGGTAATGCTATACCATTCTTGATTTATAAGCCAATGTGATTATTATTGGCTGCAATAATAGTAATGGTAATAATGCTGATAATGATAATGGCCTAATTATTAATCAATTAAAGTTTCAGTAATCAGGCAATTAACGCTAAAATGTAGGTCGAAATCTTGTTCTATGTTTATTGTCTGCCTATATTTTTGTAATTCAGGTGGCTATGGCAAACATAATCAAGAGGTCATTTCAGCATGACTTCGACTTTTTGTGTCTGAACGTTCTGATTGTTTCCAGGAAAGTTCATATTTGCAAAATACATGGTTTTCAAGATGAAAGGGGTCTTTTGACAATAATAAGGTGTACACTTTACATACAGTACATCATTGATACATTTGACATAAGGCCCCCTCTTATTGAATTGACTTTCTGCAAATGTTTGGGTGCTGACTGCATCAGTGGAGAGACTGGTTGTATATGCAGGTATTCTAATGCAGTGAGGAGTGTGAAGTTATAATATATATTTCTAGTTTTTCCTAGAATGAACTTTGTGTCTTTCACTGTCGATGATATCGATAAATGATCAGGCATGGACGTTTGTCAAATGACAAATGAGTGATAGAAAATCTGAAAGCGAAATGCCTGTGAAATTATGTGCAATTTGAATCCAGTGGGGGTCACTGGAGAGCCATCTTGTGAGGTAGGTATGACGCTCCAACCCCTCTCGGCGAGCTGGCTGCCCTCAACAATCCAGTCAGTGTTGTTGGTTGCTCTGGTCCGAACTATGTTGTCAGCTGTCTTGGACTTTAGGACCTTACTGTTGAGAACGCTGTTCAATTGGCTCTGATGAAGGTTTATGTTTTGATTATCTTTGAACTGTTATTTCATGGTAATTTATGTCATTGCATTTGCACAACTCTGCATGTTGTTGTTACCCTTATTAAAAAAAGTGCAGTTACTGCAGTCAACTTTTTTGGACCAGTAATTGCAGAATAACTTCACTGTAACTTCAGTTATACTGCAAAATTACTGCAGTAAAAAAAAACGTTCTTTTGTTACGTTTTCCTAATTAATCGACGCACAATAACCCATAATGACAAAGGGAAAACAGGTTTTTAGATTTTTTTTGCAAATGTATAAAAACAACAAAAAACAGAAATACCTTATTTACATAAATATTCAGACCCTGCTATGAGACTCAAAATTGAGCTCAGGTGCATCCTGTTTACATTGACCATCCTTGAGATGTTTCTACAATTGATAGAGTTCACCTGTGGTAAATTGAGTTGATTGGACATGATTTGGAAAGGCACTCACCTGTCTATTTCAGGCTCCACAGTTGACAATGCATGTCAGAGCAAAACCAAGTCATGAGGTCGAAGGAATTGTCCATAGAGCTTCGAGACAGCATTGTGTCGAGGCACAAATCTGGGGAAGGGTACCATGAGCTTGATGGTCACTCTGACAGAGCTCCAGAGGTCCTCTGTGGAGATGGGAGAACCTTCCAGAAGGACAACCATCTCTGCAGCACTCCATCAATCAGGCCTTTATGGTAGAATGGCCAGACGGAAGCCACTCCTCAGTAAAAGGCACATGATAGCCCGCTTGGAGTTTGCCAAAAGGCACCTAAAGGACCATAAGAAACAAGATTCTCTGTTCTGATGAAACCAAGATTGAACTTTTTGGCCTGATTGCCAAGCATCATGTCTGGAGGAAACCTGCCACCATCCTTATGGTGAAGCATGGTGGTGGCAGCATCATGCTGTGGGGATGTTTTTCAGCGGCAGGGACTGGGAGACTAGTCAGGATCAAGGGAAAGATGAATGGAGCAAAGTACAAAGATCCTTGTTGAAAACCTGCTCTAGATCACTCAGACTGGAGCGAAGGTTCACCTTCCAACAGGACAACTACCCTAAGCACACAGTCAATACACTGTAGGAGTAGCTTTGGGACAAGTCTCTAAATGCCCTTGAGTGGCCCAGCCAAAGTCCGGATCTGAACCCGATCGAACATCTCTGGAGAGACATGAAAATAGCTGTGCAGTGACGCTCCCCACCCAACCTGACATAGCTTGAGAGAATTTTCAGAGAAGAATGGGAGAAACTCCCCAAGTACAGGTGTGCAAAGATTTGTACTGTCATACCCAATAAGACTTGAGGGTGATATTGCTGCCAGAGGTGCTTCAGTAAAGATTTTGTATTGTATTGTGCCTTTATTTAACTAGGCAAGTCAGTCGGCAAGAACAAATTCGTATTTTTAATGACGGCCTAGGAACAGTGGGTTATCTGCCTTGTTCAGGGGCAGAACGACCGAGTTTTACCTTGTCAGCTCGGGTACTGAGTAAAAGGCACTGAGTAAAAGGTCTGAATACTTATGTAAATGTGATATTTAAAAAAAAAACTGTTTTTGCTATGTCATTATGGGGTGCTGTGTGTAGAATGATGAGGAAGTAAAATAATTTAATCCATTTTAGAATAAGGCTGTAAAATAACAAAATGCTGAAAAAATCAAGGGGTCTGAATACTTTCAAAATGCACTGTATTCTTGGAAAGAATGTACAGTAAGTAGGCCTATATTTGTATTTTCCCCCACAATGATATCGGGGAGGGGACTGTGGATTGGTCTCAGTCCATCTGTTTGTATATAAGTCACACGTGATATCTCAGACAGCACTGACCCAATTTTGACAAAACCTGGGTGAATGATGCACGTTGCCATCCAGATCACTCATTTACAAAATTACGCTGATTGGCCCAAGCGGGGCACTGCATCATTAGTGGGGGACTACATGTTGCCGTTTTTTGATCATGGTTATTGATACATCCTGCAGTCATACGAGGCAGAAAGTACTCACCAAGCTGTCACCAAGCTCTCTCACTCGCGAGACTGATCGGAGAGGTCGTGTGTAGAGCTTTTCTTTACATCATTTCTTTCTTATTTCTATTTTAATGGTGGAGGGGTAAAACATTGTTATTGTCCATCACAATGAAATCGGAAGGGGTACTATGGATCTGTCTTTTTTTCGTTCGTATGTTAGTCTCACGCAATATCTCAGACACCGCTGGCCCGATTTTGATGAAACTTGGGTGAGTGATGTATCTGTCTTGCCATAGAGATCGGGCATTTACAAAATGACACTGATTGGCCAAAATTTCAGGGGTCAAAATGTTTTTGGTTGTAAAATTGTATTTTAGCATGCAGGTATGCATTAATGTTGTATAACTTGTTATAATGTCTTATAACAAGGCACAATAATGTATGTATAATACTGTTATTTGTCTTCCAAGATGGCGTAGCAGTGGGGATATCTGTTTTGATTGTCTTGTCCCGTCCCTTGTATACATCGTTTTTCTTCATATATATTTCGTATAAATTTGTATAATTTTATTAAATCTCATTTTCCATCTACTGACTGAACATACTCTCCTGCAACCAGCCTCACCCAATGTGGTGTGGATCTGCTATTTTTACACTTTTGAACCGGAACCCCCTTCTGAAGCTAGCCAGCTAACTAGCTACTAGCTAGTAGTCAGTTAGCCACTGCTAGCGGTCATCACCGTTACTCGCACTGCCAGCCTCAGCCCGGGCAACTCTTGCCAGCCTGCACAGTGCGATATCTACCCAGAGCATATCGGACTGCTTTTCTCTACTACATCTCCAGATTCCTACCGCAAGCTCTGACCCTTTACTCCGGATCATCGCAGCTAGCTAGCTGCTATCCGAGTGGCTACTCCTGTCTACCGTCTCTGTCCCGAAGCAAGCACCAGTTAGCCTGGAGCTAGCCTCGAACTAGGCCCATCTCCCGGCTAGCCCGAAGAGATTCCATCAAACGCTCCCTGGGCTTCAATTACCGCTTTTGCCAATTGGCCTGGACCCTTTGCTGCTGACACAGAGCCCCACCAATCCATCATGACTGGTCTACCGACGTAACCGTCCGAGGGGGTTTCTGTCCCTCAAGCAAGCACCAGTTAGCCTGGAGCTAACCTCGAGCTGGGCCCTTCTCCTGTAATCGCATCAAAAGGTGGGAGCTACAAAGTATTAACTTAAAGGGGCTGAATAATTTTGCACACCCAATTTTTCAGTTTTTGATTCGTTAAAAAAGTTTAAAATATCAAATAAATGTCGTTCCACTTCATGATTGTGTCCCACTTGTTGTTGATTCACAAAAAAATTACATTTTTATATCTTTATGTTTGAAGCCTGAAATGTGGCAAAAGGTCGCAAAGTTCAAGGGGGCCGAATACTTTCGCAAGGCACTGTATATATATACATACATACATATACACACACACCCATACATACGTACACCACTTTCCTCTTCCCGCTCGGTGCTTCTCTCACCCCATCCTCATCATTGCGTCTCTCAATACATACATTTTAAACAAACTTACAAACAGAAATTAAACAAAAAAGCTCAGTTTAAACCAAGAAGTTAGGTTCCACACATGGAACGTACAGTGTAGTTCTGAAATACATAGATCCCCGCCATTCTAAGAGAATCCTTGCAGGATAATAGCTGATACCTCAGGTTCTAGGTAATTTAGATAAGGTTCCCATACTTTGTAGAACTGGTCTGTTTTAGAATGCAATGTACAGATATTCCAGAGGCACCCATTCAAATAGTATCTTTTGCCAATCTTTAATAGAAGGAACCATATCACTAATTCACTGTAAAAGGAGGTTTGTCCTCGCTGCAAATGTAAGGATGTTGTAAAGCCTCCTTTTACCCACAGAAGTAACATGCCTACTAGGGAGACCTAACAGTAAAGAAACTGGGTCCAATTCTAGATCAACCCCTAGGATCTTTTCAATTTCTTGCAGAACACCAGACCAGTATCTTTGTATTTTGGTACATGACCATAAACAATGTGTTAGGGTGCCTGTATCAGTTTTGCATTTAAGACACTGAGGAGAAGAGGAAGTGGGGCTAAAAGCATGTCTGCAATTTGGGGATATATGCAATATATATATGTGTATTATTCTTAATTGGATTGCTCTAGTATGATTACATATAGATATTGTTTTTGCATATCTCCAAATGTCCTCCCACATCTCTTGGTCAATAGTAACAGACAATTCTTTCTCCCACACTTCTCACGCCCTGGTCTTAGTATTTTGTGTTTTCTTTATTATTTTGGTCAGGCCAGGATGTGACATGGGTTTATTATTATTATTTATTATTTATTATTATTATTATGTGGTGTGTTTTGTCTCTGGTTTTTTGTAGGTGTTGGGATTGTGAATTAGTAGGGTTATCTAGAAAAGTCTATGGTTGCCTGAAGTGGTTCTCAATCAGAGGCAGGTGTTTATCGTTGTCTCTGATTGGGAACCATATTTAGGCAGCCATATTCTTTGAGTGTTTCGTGGGTGATTGTTCCTGTTCCTGTGTTAGTTTGCACCAGTTTAGGCTGTTTCGGTTTTCACGTTACTGTTCTTGTTTTGCTTTGTAGTGTTTGTTTTATTAAACATGAATCTAAATAGCCACGCCGCATTTTGGTTTGACTCTCCTTCACACCAAGAAAACCGTTACAGATTCACCCACCACAACAGGACCAAGCGGTATGGTTACAGGCAGTGGCAGCAGGAGCAACAAGGTCTGGATTATACGACTTGGGAGGAAATAGACAGGTGGGCGGTCGACCCAGGGAGAGTGCCGGAGCCCGCCTGTAATTCGCTGGAGCAGTGCGAGGAAGGTTATAGGAGAATGGAGTTGGAGAAACGAACACAGCGGCGTGGAAGGAAGCCCGAGAGTCAGCCCCAAAAATTTCTTGGGGGGAGGCATAGGGAGAGTGTGGCAGAGTCAGGAGTCAGACCTGAGCCAACTCCCCCTGTTTATCGTGAGGAGCCAAGGAGGAGACCAGAACCAGAGCCGGTGTTGGAGGTGAGCGACGCAGAGACTGTGAAGGAGTTAATGGGGAAATTGGAGGAGAGATTTATGGGGGAGTTACTGTGTTGGTGCTTTAGGCATGGAATTCGCCCGACGCAGCGTTTCGGGGATTTGCTGGCACCTGGATCAGCGCTCCATACTCGTCCTGAGGTGCGTGTTAGTCGGCTGGTGAAGATTGTGCCAGCCTCACGCACCAGGCCTCCTGTGCACCTCTCTAGCCTTGCACGTCCTGTGCCAGCCCTGCTCTCAAGATCTCCAGTACGCCTTCACGGACCAGCCCATCCTGTGCCACCTCCACACACCAGCCCTCCGGTGGCAGCTCCCCGCACCAGGCTTCCTGTGCGTGTTCTCGGCCCAGTGCCAGCACCACGTACCAGGCCTTCAGTGCGCTTCGCCTGTCCAGCTCTGCCAGAGCCTTCCTCCTCTCAAGCGCTGCCGGAGTCGCCTGCCTGTTTAGAGCTGCCAGTCTGCATGGAGCAGCCAGAGCTGCCAGTCTGCATGGAGCAGCCAGAGCCGCCAGTCAGCCAGGATCCGCCAGGATATTCCAGAGCCGCCAGTCAGC
This sequence comes from Oncorhynchus masou masou, assembly GCF_036934945.1. Classification (NCBI taxonomy): domain Eukaryota; kingdom Metazoa; phylum Chordata; class Actinopteri; order Salmoniformes; family Salmonidae; genus Oncorhynchus; species Oncorhynchus masou. Next base: position 57,127,478 of record NC_088220.1, read on the forward strand.
CAGGATCTTCCAGATCCGCCAGTCAGCCAGGATCCGCCAGTCAGCCAGGATCTTCCAGATCCGCCAGTCAGCCAGGATCTTCCAGATCCGCCATTCAGCCAGGATCCGCCAGTCAGCTAGGATCTGCCGGAACCGCCAGTCAGCCAGGATCTGCCGGAACCGCCAGCCAGCCAGGATCGGCCAGAGCCAAATACCTGCCTGAGCTTCCTCTCAGTACCGAGCTTCCTCTCAGTACCGAGCTTCCTCTCAGTACCGAGCTTCCCCTCAGTCCCGAGCTTCCCCTCAGTCCCAAGCTGCCCCTCAGTCCAGTGGGGTCCTTGGTGAGGGTTACTAGGCCAAGGTCGGCGGCGAGGGTCGCCAATCAAAGGACGCGATGCAGGTGGACTAAGACTTTGTTGGAGTGGGGTCCACGTCCCGCGCCGAAGCCGCCACCGTGGACAGACGCCCACCCGGACCCTCCCCTAAGGGTTTAGGTGTGCGGCCGGGAGTCCGCATCTTGGGGGGGGGGGTTCTGTCACGCCCTGGTCTTAGTATTTTGTGTTTTCTTTATTATTTTGGTCAGGCCAGGGTGTGACATGGGTTTATTATCTGGTGTGTTTTGTCTTGGGTTTTTTGTAGGTGTTGGGATTGTGAATTAGTAGGGTTATCTAGAAAAGTCTATGGTTGCCTGAAGTGGTTCTCAATCAGAGGCAGGTGTTTATCGTTGTCTCTGATTGGAAACCATATTTAGGCAGCCATATTCTTTGAGTGTTTCGTGGGTGATTGTTCCTGTTCCTGTGTTAGTTTGCACCAGTTTAGGCTGTTTCGGTTTTCACGTTACGTTTCTTGTTTTGTAGTGTTTGTATTTATTTGTTTTATTAAACATGAATCTAAATAGCCACGACGCATTTTGGTCCGACTTTCCTTCACACCAAGAAAACCGTTAGAACACTTGTTTCACCCTCTGTGTGTTGACACCAGAAAAGGACCTTAAAGCATCATAAAACAGACTTACAGACATTTTCCTTTGTGGGAAAAAAAAGCATTCATTCAATGACAGACACATCAGGGTTACCAATTAAGGTGGTGCTCTTCAGAATATAATGTCTTACTTATAGGAAGCGGAAAAAGTCCTGCTTTGGGAGTTGATATTTCTCGACCATCTGCTCAAATGACAATAAAATCTTGTCAGCAAATAAGTCATTTAGTCTGCGTATGCCCTTATTAAGCCAAAGGTTAAATCCAGCATCCTGCAATCCTGGACTAAAATCTGGGTTGTTAAGAATTGGGGCAAGAGTAGAGGTTAGTTTGGACCTTCCCAGGAAGCGTTGAACTGACCTCCATACTTTGAGTGTGTTAAGTGTAACAGGATTATTGCAGTGATCTTCTACAGACTTGAAACTTCTGAAAAATAAAATATCCTGTAAAGGGTATTTTGAAAGAAGTCTCAATGTCGAACCAAATAGAGGAGTCATCATTTGTGTTCCAGTCAGAAATATAACAAAGGTGGGCACACCATTGATAGAACCTGATATTGGGCAGGTCCAAGCCGCCCATAGAACTTGGCAGCTGCAATATTGCCATCTTAAGTCTTGGCTTGCGTTTACTCCATATTTAGGAACTTAGCCATCCATTTACATCCTTTATTACCTTATTGGAGATCATTTGGATTGGGATCATTTGGATTGGGTAAAGTAATCTAGGTAAAATGTTCATTTTCAAGAGGGATATTCTACCCAACCAAGAAATTGGGAGAGAGTTCCAGCGTTCCAGATCCTGTCTTATTGTATCAAACAAGGGTACAAAATTGGCTTTGTACATTTGCTGGAATTTAGGAGTTACAAATATACTCAGATACATGAAACCTGAGGGAGACCATTTAAAAGGGAAGGGGGGAGAAGTATTAGGTACAGAGTGTAGGCTACCAAGTGGCATAGCCTCTGACTTAGTTAGGTTAATCTTGCAGCCTGAGAATTCACTGAATAATTCAATAATATTAATAAGAGATGTAATTGAAGTCTCTAGACTAGAGATGAATATCAGGACATCAGCATACAAGCTTATTTTATGGTGAACATCACCAATGAGCAGCCCCTGTATAGCAGGCGTTACCCTGATGGCCTCGGCCAGTGGTTCCATAACGAGTGCAAAGAGGAGAGGGGACAAAAGACAGCCCTGTCTGGTACCTCTGTATAGAGAAGCTATTTGACCTTAGCCCATTAGTAAGGACCGCAGCCTGAGGATCATCATATAAAACTTTCACCCATTTTATAAAGTTGTCCCCTAGACAAAATTCTATTTAGAGCAAATAATAGGTAAGACCACTCCACACGATCAAATGCTTTCTCAGCATCTAGGGAGAGCACAAGACCATCCACAGCACTTTGTTGGTAGGCTTGCATGACTTACGGCCCCTCCTTTCACAATTAGTGGCAGTGAGTCCTCTAATCTTGTGGCTAGAATTTTAGAAAGCAATTTTCTATCCACATTCAGAAGGGAAATTGGTCTGTACGAGTAACAAGACTCTGGAAATTTTCCCTTTTTGAGAATAAGTGATATGTTGGCTTCTCTCAGCGTTTGAGGGAGCTGGTCATTTGAAAATGTGTGGTTAAACATTTCACGCAATGGCTCAAGGATCAGGCCATGGAACTCTTTATAGAACTCACTATAAAACCCGTCTGGTCCTGGGGCCTTACCATTTTGCGGTTTCATAATTGCGAACATTATCTCTTCCTCGGTAATAGGGGCATTAAGGAGAGACCTCTGTTCTTTGGAGATAGTAGGGAGTTCAATCTTACCAAAGGAGGTCTCCATTAATTTGGGTGCATCCTTTGGCAGTTCTGAGGCATAAAGGTTTGTATAAAATTTCTTAAATGAGTCATTTATCAATATATTTTCATATAAATGATTGCCATCAGAATCAGTAATAGTAGCAATTGACTGAGAGTCAGCTCTCTTTTTAGCTAGGTATGCCAAGTACTTTCCTGGCTTATCGCCATGTTCATATAGCTTTTGCCTGACAAATCTCATTTTCTTTTCAGCGTCCTGTGTTAGGAGAGAGTCCAACGTTAATCTAAGGACTGATATTTCCTTTAATAGGGCAGGAGTGGAAGTTTTAATGTAGTCCTTCTCTTTAATTCCTAATTCACCCTCTTACGTTTTTTGCTTTTCACGCTTTTCCGCCTCTTAGTGGCTGTGAATGACATAATCAGACCCCTGGCATATGCTTTACAGGTTTCCCAAAGGAGCGAGGGGTTATCTGTTGATTGGGAGTTAGAGAAAAATGCTTTAAACTGTAATAAAATATGATGTAAATGTATGGTCTTTAAGAATGGTTGTATTCAACCTCCAATGTCTTGACAGATTGGATGCCCCGTTGAGTTTTATGTCCAGGATCACCTCTGCATGATCTGATATGACTATGCTTCCTATCCTAGCGGATAAAATAGACTTCAAAGACGTCCTGGGCATAAAAAAGTAATCTATTCTAGTCTGACATCCATGAGGTGCAGAGAAAATAGTGAACTCTGTTGGAGGGATGAAAAGTTCTCCAGACATCCGCATACCCCAGATCATCACAAATAGCTTTAAGTGACTTAGCTTGAGGAGAGAGTGAAGCTATACCGCTGGGAAACTTATCAATAAGGGGGTTCAACAAGCAATTAAAATCTCCTCCAACCACTGCAGTGTCCGAGTTTAATTCTCAAAAGTCTAGAAATACCTTAGTGAGGAAATCAGGGGGGAAGTAAATATTCATTATGGAAATGTTCTGCCCTTGTAAAGTGCCATTAATTATAACAAAGCGACCAAATTTATCTTTCACACAATTCAAGACCTTAAGTGGTACGTTCTTTTTCACCAGAATTGCTACACCTACTTCTGGATGTAAATGATGAGACAAACACTTGACCAAACCCCCCTTGTTGTAATTTCAGGTGCTCTTTATCATCCAAATGAGTTTCTTGCAACAGGGCAATATCAATATTTTCTTTTTTCAAAAAAGACAGTACCTTCTTCCTTTTAATGGGGTTATGGCTCCCTCTAATGTTCCATGTACATACACACAGTCTGTTACCTGCCATTGTGCCTTGACCATTCAATATCCAGACTGAATCCTACTGTAAAAGTGGGGTGGTACCTTTTTCCATGTGTTGAACTCTCCTCTATCTCACCGAGCATAAAGAAACGATATAAACCCTGAACTCGAACTATACTAAACCCAAAAATTAAACATGTAAAGATCCAAAAGGGGGTTTTCCCACTAGCTAACGTGCAGTGGATTTCAACTTTCCAATGTAGACTCTTAAGTCCGCATTGCCAGTAGCCTCATCCTTTATATACAGTATATGGAAATGGAAAACAATAGAAGAAGATTGAGGATCTTCCACCTAAAACCAAGCCTGGGCACCAATATGAATTCACACATATCTCAGCCTGAGCTATAGTGGCTATTACTTTAGCAAGAAAAATAATAAAGACACAAATATTACTGAACCGGAGTACTGAGAACTCACACCACTGTTTCATGATCAGATTCAACTAAAACTAAAAAAAAAGGTATCCAATGCTGCGGAGGTGCAGTTTATAGTTATTTACCCGAGAGATTCAATAAACGCAGCAGCCAGCCAGCTTCAGGTGTGTAGAGTTGTCGAGGCGATCCGTTGACCATAATCTTCAATGTGGCCGGGTACAGCAGTGCGTAGTCCATCTTCATTCTCTTGAGTCGAGCCTTCGCCTCATCAAATGCTTTGCGTCTTCGTACAACCTCTGTGGAATAATCATGGAAGAATGAGACCTTTGGACCTTTACGTTGACTACCATCAGAGCCGATGTTTCTAGCCGCATCCATGACGCGCTGCTTGTCGGTGAAGTTGTGGAACTTTATAACCACCGGCCGTGGGCGCTGGTTGGGACCGGGTATCGGTGCTTGAGAGCGATGGGCTCTGTCCAGCTTCACACGACCAGCCTTAGTGTCCATTTGTAGGTAGCCAGGGATCCATTCCTCAAAGAATTTTACTGAACTTGTCCCTTCAGAATGTTCCGGGAGTCCCACAACACGAATATTGCATCTGCGTCCTCGATTATCCAAGTCATCAATGTGCTCCGCCATTTTGCGCACCTGTTTCTCAAGTGCTTTTATCTTAGTTTCCATAGATGTAGTTGAAGTTTCCACTGCAGCAATTCTTCCTTCCGCCTCGTCAACACGTTTCACAACCCTCTGTAGTTCAGCTGAATGGCCTCCTAAGACCGTTCTTATCTTAACATCGATCACTTTAGTAATGTTAACAGTCATCTTTTGAATCACCAGGTCCATTGTGCCTGGATCCGCAATGGTGTTAGCTTCACTAACATTAGCTAGCTCCTTCTGCACATCTACAGGGATTGTGGTTTTGGTCGAGTTCTTAGTAGTTCTGTTGGGCATGTTGTCAGATATTTTTGAGAAATAGCCGTCAAGACTTATTGTAGGATAACTTATTTAGCCAATTATACCACTTTTTCAAGCTAGGAGATTAATGTAAAAATATAAATTTACGAATGCCACGGGAGCTCGCTGAAACACAGTGTTCTATCTATGGCGCCATTTTGTCCCCCATCGGACCCTCTCTTTCTAAAGTTATCCACCGAAAATGTTGCAACCCCTATTACTAGCCTATTCAACCTATCTTTCGTATCGTCTGAGATCCCCAAAGATTGGAAAGTGCCCCTTCAAAAGGAGAGACACTCTAGACCCAAACTGTTATAGACCTATATTCACCCTGCCCTGCCTTTCTAAAATCTTTGAAAGCCAAGTTAATAAACAGATCACCGACCATTACAAATCCCACCGTACCTTTTCCACTATGCAATATGGTTTCAGAGCTGGTCATGGGTGCACCTCAGCCACGCTCAAGGTCCTAAACGATATCATAACCGCCATCGATAAAAGACAGTACTGTGCAGCCATCTTCATCGACCTGGCCAAGACTTATCGGCAGACTCAATAGGCTTGGCTTCTCAAATGACTGCCTCGCCTGGTTCACCAACTACTTCTCAGATAGAGTTCAGTGTGTCAAATCGGAGGGCCTGTTGTCTGGACCTCTGGCAGTCTCTATGGGGCTGCCACAGGTTTCTATTCTCGGGCCGACTCTTTTCTCTGTATATATCAATGTCACTCTTGCTTCTGGTGATTCTCTGATCCACCTCTACGCAGATGACATCATTCTGTATACATCTGGCCCTTCTTTGGACACTGTGCTAACAAACCTCCGAACGAGCTTCAATGCCATACAACAGTCCTTCTGTGGCCTCCAACTGCTTTTAACCTCTTGATGCTATGGGGGCGCTATTTCATTTTTGGATAAAAAGACGTGCCCGTTTTAAGTGCGATATTTTGTCACAAAAAGATGCTCGACTATGCATATAATTGATAGCTTTGGATAGAAAACACTCTGACGTTTCCAGAACTGCAAAGATATTCTCTGTGCGTGCCCTAGAACGTGAGCTACAGGCAAAACCAAGATGAAACGGCATCCAGGAAATCAGCAGGATTTTTGAGGCTCCGTTTTCCATTGTCTCCTTATATGGCTGTGAATGCGAGAGGAATGAGCCTGCCCTTTCTGTCGTTTCCCCAAGGTGTCTGCAGCATTGTGACGTATTTGTAGGCATATCATTGGAAGATTGACCATAAGAGACCACATTTACCAGGTGTCCGCCCGGTGTCCTGCGCCGAAATTGGTGCGCAAACCTCAGCTGCAAGTATTTTTCCATGGAATTCAGAGAAGAAAGCAGGCTTCCACGAACGATATATCAATGAAGAGATATGTGAAAAAACACCTTGAGGATTGATTCCAAACAACGTTTGCCATGTTTCGGTCGATATTATGGAGTTAATTCGGAAAAAGTTTGACGTTGTTGGTGACTGAGTTTTCGGTTAGTTTCGGTAGCCAAATGTGATGTACAAAACGGAGCGATTTCTCCTACACAAAGATTCTTTCAGGAAAAACTGAACATTTGCTATGTAACTGAGAGTCTCCTCATTGAAAACATCTGAAGCTCTTCAAAGGTAAATGATTTTATTTATTTGGTTATCTGGATTTTGTGAAAATGTTGCGTGCTAAATGCTACTCAAAATGCTAAGCTAGCTTTGCATACTCTTACACAAATTAGTGAATTGCTATGGTTCAAAAGCATATTTTGAAAATCTGAGATGACAGTGTTGTTAAGAAAAGGCTAAGCTTGAGAGCAGGCGCATTATTTTCATTTTATTTGCGATTTTCAGAAATCGTTAACGTTGCGTTATGCTAATGAGCCTGAGGCTTTATTCACGATCCCGGGATGGGGAGTATCAAGAGGATAAATGCTAGTAAAACGAATTGCATGCTCTTCAACCGATTGCTGCCCGCACCCTCCCGCCCGACTAGCATCACTACTCTGGACGGTTCTGACCTAGAATATGTGGACAACTACAAATACCTAGGTGTCTGGTTAGACTGTAAACTCTCCTTCCAGACTCACATCTCCAATCGGTTTCCTAATTCACAACAAAGCCTCCTTCACTCATGCTGCCAAACATACCCTCGTAAAACTGACTATCCTACCGATCCTTGACCTCTGCGATGTCATTTACAAAATAGCCCCCAACACTCTACTCAGGAAACTGGATGTAGTCTATCACTGTGCCATCCATTTTATCATCAAAGCCCCATATACTACCCACCACTGCGACCTGTATGCTCTCGTTGGCTGGCCCTAACGACATATTCGTCGCCAAACCCACTGGCTCCAGGTCATCTTTAAGTCTTTGCTAGGTAAAGCCCCGCCTTATCTCAGCTCACTGGTCACCATAGCAACACCCACCAGCAACACGCGCTCCAGCAGGTATATTGCGCTGGTCATCCCCAAAGCCAACACCTCCTTTGACTGCCTTTCCTTCCAGTTCTCTGCTGCCAATGACTGGAACAAATTGCATAAATTTCTGAAGCTGGAGACTTATTTCTCCCTCTCTAACTTTAAGCATCAACTGTCTGAGCAGCTTACCAGTCACTGTACCTGTACACAGCCAATCTGTAAATAGCACACCCGTCTACCTCATTCCCGCATTATTACTTACCCTCTTGCTCTTTTGCACCCCAGTATCTCTACTTGAACATTATCATCGGCACATCTATCACTCCAGTATTAATGCTAAGTTATAATTATTTTCACCTCTAGGGCCTATTTATTGCCTACCTCCCTACTCTTCTACATTTGCACACACTGTACATAGATTTTTCTATTTGTCTTTTCTTCTGTGTTATTGACTGTACGTTTGTTTATATGTTGTTGTTTTTGTCGCACTGCTTTGCTTTATCTTGGCCAGGTTGCAGTTGTAAATGAGAACTTGTTCCCAACTGGCCTACCTGGTTAAATAAAGGTGGAATTTTTTTTGTAATAGGCCTATAATATTTCTGTTTGACAATTCAAATGACTCAAAATGGCTTGGATCACTATGAGATAATTAACGGGGAGTGCCTGGATACAGCCCTTAGCCGTGGTATATTGACCATATACCACAAACCCCCGAGGTTCCTTATTGCTATTAGAAACTGGTTACCAATGTAATTAGAAGAGTAAAAATGTATTTTTTGTCATACCAATGGTATACTGTCTGATATACTACGGCTTTCAGTCAAACAGCATTCAGGGCTACCTTTCTTGACCCCGTCTCTCTTTATGGTAGAAGTGGTCATTGAAATGCCAAACATGTTTTTCTCCTCAATGTTTTCAATTCAACTACCGCTCTCGACAACCAGCACTAGGCTTGCTCACAAACTCTTAAGATCAGATTGCTCTGAGCTCCAATTTAAATGGCTCTTGACTTTAGATTCTCGGCGCACCGCTTAGACATGTATTCTTTTTCTTGGTTCTTGATTTATTGATTTAAAGAGAGGGAAATATACTACTGTGGACTACCATGATTATGGGGTTTTAGACACTTGATGGTCAAAAGCAAACAAACAATGGACTTTACACATGTATTTGCACAGGAACAGGTGGACGTTAAGTATGGTCCATTCACAACATGTTGTTGCCGCCTGCCTTCCCTTTTCAGTGCCAGACTTCAGTTGACAAGCAGTGCGTTTGGGTGAACTAATGCGTTCGGCCATTTCATTTCATTACAGACTGACACTGCTGCACATTGTAAGGCTCAGCCCCTTCTGGGCTGCTCTTAATGACAGTGCTTTGTTCTCGATGCACAGCTTGTCGGCACACAATGTCAGAGGTCATGTTCGGCCTCCTGCCCCCAGACCTCTGTAAAAGAAAGCTAATGAGGCAGCATGGAGCTAAGAGGAACTGGCCACTCTCCTACTGGGGCTTTCCTGAAGCTCAGATAGGCATAGCAAGCCCCACCTTTGAAGCCCTCTTGGCTCAGGGTCTTAGTTCAGTCACTTTGTTGACGATTCGCCTCCTTCTCTCCCCAGGTCCTGTTAATGACCAAAACTACCTCACAATGCCCCAAAATACCCCAAACAGCTATCCTAATCAATCCTTAAAGCGTAAATCATAGTCCATAGACGCCAAGACGCGCTAGTCCGGCATCCCATTGTGACATACAGTAGTGACACGTCTCTGAGAAAACCGCAGGGGATGAGCAGCTCGAACACACACCGTCAAAAATGAAGGGGGGGGTAATTAATTAGTAGCTAGGACCCTTCTCCCCCCTAGCCTGTCTGTCTGTCTGCTCCCTGGCAAGTTGGAGCACCAGCCTGACATCACCATATTGACCTGTGCTTTCCCACGACCTTTCATTGACTTTTGATCTCTAGGACCAGTCCACAGCCGTCTGGAGCTCAGGCTTGACTGATACCCCCTTCCCCCAACCTTCTTCTCCATCTTGCCCCCCCCCCCCATATTAACGGACTTGGGTCAGCATGGAGGAGTCTTGAGATTACACAGGCACCTAACTGCATAATATGGTCTCAGAAGATAAACAACTTAAATGAATAACCAATAATTCTACCTTTCGGCTGTATTAGGCATTTACAGTGCCTTGCGAAAGTATTTGGCCCCCTTGAACTTTGTGACCTTTTGCCACATTTCATGCTTCAAACATAAAGATATAAAACTGTATTTTTTTGTGAAGAATCAACAACAAGTGGGACACAATCATGAAGTGGAACGACATTTATTGGATATTTCAAACTTTTTTAAGAAATCAAAAACTGAAAAATTGGGCGTGCAAAATTATTCAGCCCCCTTAAGTTAATACTTTGTAGCGCCACCTTTTGCTGCGATTACAGCTGTAAGTCGCTTGGGGTATGTCTCTATCAGTTTTGCACATCGAGAGACTGACATTTTTCCCCATTCCTCCTTGCAAAACAGCTCGAGCTCAGTGAGGTTGGATGGAGAGCATTAGTGAACAGCAGTTTTCAGTTCTTTCCACAGATTCTCGATTGGATTCAGGTCTGGACTTTGACTTGGCCATTCTAACACCTGGATATGTTTATTTTTGAACCATTCCATTGTAGATTTTGCTTTATGTTTTGGATCATTGTCTTGTTGGAAGACAAATCTCTGTCCCAGTCTCAGGTCTTTTGCAGACTCCATCAGGTTTTCTTCCAGAATGGTCCTGTTATTTGGCTCCATCCATCTTCCCATCAATTTTAACCATCTTCCCTGTCCCTGCTGAAGAGAAGCAGGCCCAAACCATGATGCTGCCACCACCATTTTTGACAGTGGGGATGGTGTGTTCAGGGTGATGAGCCGTGTTGCTTTTACGCCAAACATAACGTTTTGCATTGTTGCCAAAAAGTTCAATTTTGGTTTCATCTGACCAGAGCACCTTCTTCCACATGTTTGGTGTGTCTCCCAGGTGGCTTGTGGCAAACTTTAAACGACACTTTTTATGGATAACTTTAAGAAATGGCTTTCTTCTTGCCACTCTTCTATAAAGGCCAGATTTGTGCAACATACGACTGATTGTTGTCCTATGGACAGAGTCTCCCACCTCAGCTGTAGATCTCTGCAGTTCATCCAGAGTGATCATGGGCCTCTTGGCTGCATCTCTGATCAGTCTTCTCCTTGTATGAGCTGAAAGTTTAGAGGGACGGCCAGGTCTTGGTAGATTTGCAGTGGTCTGATACTCCTTCCATTTCAATATTATCGCTTGCACAGTGCTCCTTGGGATGTTTAAAGCTTGGGAAATCTTTTTGTATCCAAATCCGGCTTTAAACTTCTTCACAACAGTATCTCGGACCTGCCTGGTGTGTTCCTTGTTCTTCATGATGCTCTCTGCGCTTTTATCGGACCTCTGAGACTATCACAGTGCAGGTGCATTTATAGGGAGACTTGATTACACACAGGTGGATTGTATTTATCATCATTAGTCATTTAGGTCAACATTGGATCATTCAGAGATCCTCACTGAACTTCTGGAGAGAGTTTGCTGCATTGAAAGTAAAGGGGCTGAATAATTTTGCACGCCCAATATTTCAGTTTTTGATTTGTTAAAAAAGTTTAAAATATCCAATAAATGTCGTTCCACTTCATGATTGTGTCCCACTTGTTGTTGATTCTTCACAAAAAATACAGTTTTATATCTTTATGTTTGAAGCCTGAAATGTGGCAAAAGGTCGCAGAGTTCAAGGGGGCCGAATTATTTCGCAAGGCACTGTAAGTAATTTAGTTCTGGAAGACATATTGTTTTATGTAATGGTGTTAAGGTGGCTCAGTGTTTAAAAAATGCTTAGGTTTTTGTTAGTGCATTATGTGCCATGTGTACTGGTCAGTATTAGTGCTCCCTTTTCAGGATTGTAGCTCGCTTCTTCTCTCACTGTGCAATGTAATCCCTCTCTTCAGAATGACTCTCCATTTCCCCGGCCTCTGCTATCAGCCCAGTGTGGGTACGTACACTGTACTGATTCCAGGGTGTTTGTGTGTGTCTGTATGTGTGTTCAGGGGAACAGTGATAAGTGGTGGGAGTAAGTCACCCATCTGTGGAAGGCAGTGGTGTGGGACACAGTGAACAGAAAGCTGAAGTCCTGCTGGATCACCAGTCTGATGCCAAATAGGGGGCTCACACATAGGAAGAGATTGTGTTGTTATCAGTCAAGCCCAGGTATAAGGGACCAGCGAGAGAGAACAAGAGAGAGATACATAGATATATGATTGTTTAAAATGTTCTGTTTTTATAAAGCATTTGCAAGCAATTGTGTTTTTGTGATGACTAACAAGGAAGGAGCTGTGTGAGGAGATATGTTGGGAAAATGAGAAAGGTCACATTTGACATCATTCTGACCTTATTTATGACCTATGGAACACTGGGCTGGTTCTAGTCTTAGAGACCCTCACATCAACTATCATTCCTGTTTAGACTTCACAGAGAGATGAAAAGACTGTTGCAAGTGATCTGGATTGAAAATTAGCTTGAGGCTATGAGTTCTAGTAAGTAGAGCACGTCTTGCTCCAATATTACTAAAATACTGTTTCCACTGTCTGTCTATATGTTTGTCTGTCAGGGGAGGCCTATGCTCGTTTATCCAGAGAGGTTGGCATGTTCCTTGGTGGGTAAGGCAAATCGCTTGACTTTGGTATGAGAATAGCATTCCTGATTCCTGTTCAACTGAGAGACAGGCATGAGGAGGGAGGGAGGAAGATAGAGAGAGAGCGAGACAGTTTCCCTCAGATTACACAGACCCACAAAGAATTCAAGAACAAATCCAATTTTGATAAACTCCCATATCTATTGGGTGAAATACCACAGTGTGCAACACAGCAGCAAGATTTGTGACCTGTTGCCACAAGAAAAGGGCGACCAGTGAAGAACAAACACCATTGTAAATACAACTTATAGTTATGTTTATTTATTTTCCTTTTGTACTTTATCCATTTGCACATCTGCACACATTACAACACTGTATATAGACATAATATGACATTTGACATGTCTTTATTCTTTCGGATCTTTTGTAAATGTAATATTTACTGTAAATATTTTATTTTTTTCACTTTTGTTTATTATCTATTTCACTTGCTTTGGCAATGTAAACACATGTTTCCCATGCCGATAAAGCCCTTGAATTGAATTGTTAGAAAGAGAGAGAGATAGAGAGGAGGAGGAGAACCCAGGGATTGGAGAGAGGGGAGGAGAAGCCAGGGACTGGAAAGGAAGTAATGTTCATTTAAAAGTGTGCTTCTCAGTTCTGGGCATGCTCAGTGGGGCTTGGCTCTGCTCTACCAGCTCCAGCCTCTAAATTTGAACAGGAGGGAGGTTACTGTGTCCGAGCAGACTTTAGTGCCACACACTCTCTGTCTCTGTCAGGCTCTCTCGCTGCACAGCTCTCTCTTTTTGTGTTATTTGACCCTTTCTTTTGGTGTTCAGAGATGGCTGAGGGAGGAAGACAGCTTCAACTAGACAAAACAACTGAAAGAAGAAAGAAAATGAAGTGAAGAAAAATGAACAGAGTTAGTCTGTTTATTTCCCCCATTGACTTTGCCTCAGAAACAGTGGATCTGGGGGGACTAACTTCAAAAGAAAGGCAAGAGGGAGCTGGTGTGAAATATGAGCAGGAAGGAGAGATGAGAAACATGGGATCTTCTGTTAAGGTCAGTACTATGAGGTTCAAAAGCAAGGGACAGGAGTTCCCTTTTCATGCATCTTTCCTGGTTATTGCACAGTATAAGTTAGTTTATCTCATATTTACTTGTATGTGGTGTTATAGGGTGCTTGTATGGTGCAAATCCTTATTGGCTAGGAATTGTGCAGTGTTACAGGGTGGGCGGACGAACACGTGGACTCTCTTTATGCCCTTCAATGTTGCTGAGTGGCACCTACTGTATGTAGTCTGTTACTGGTTGAGCTGCCTGCATTCTACCACAGCGCATTATGTGACCATTTTGTGTGGAGACTTCAGACGTTTGCATGTCTTGGAATAGGAGTCCACAACCTTAGCCGTAGAGGGATTTGTCTTGGTGTCTTGACTGAAACTACGTGGTTGTGATAGAGGAAACATCAATTTGAGAAATGAGTACAGCGTGGGCGTGCAGGTTGGATCTATGGAGGTCAGGGAGGTTGTTTCTTGTCGTGGTCAATAGCACTAGCAGAGCAATATGTAGAGATATAGTATACGGGTCTGGTCAATATCATTTGACAGTGGCCATTGAATGAGTGAAAACTGTTTTTCTTGACTACACTCTTAGGAAAAAAAATGTGCCATCTAGAACCTAAAAGTGTTCTTCGGCTTTGGCTGTCCCCATAGGAGAACCCTTTGAAGAACCTTTTTGGTTCCAGGTAAAACCCTTTACACAGAGGGTTGTACAGTTCTACCTGGAACCAAAAAGGGTTCTACCTGAAGCCAAAAAGGGTTCTCCTATGGGGACAGCTGAAGAACCCAGTTGGAACCCTTTTTTCTAAGAGTGTAGAGCACATTTACTGTTTTGTTGATTCACTACCACGCATTCAGATGTCCTCAAACAAATGATCATAGTTGGCATACACACAGTCATGCTGCAGCCTTGAACGATTGCCTATTTTCAACTTTATTATTTATCCTAATACACTCAATGTTATATCCCTATTCCATTCTGTTTTATTCTATTATATTCTCCCAATTTACAAGAACTTCAGCATAGTAGTGGAATAATTCGCCCTGAAATCGTGAGACTTGTTTGAATAACATGTCATTGTATTGCAGTAATAAACAGCATCTTGGTATGATCGCATGAGAGAGAGAATACAATAATGAACTTGTCGTTTTACTATTCGTGGCATTAGGCAGTTTATCTGGCTGTGCGAATACTGAAGGTATATTTCCTGGGTCTTGTTCGTTCGGTTTAAATGAAAGAAAAGGGACAAACAAGAGCGGGAATACCTCCATAAGAAATGCACATTTGAGTTTTGTCATTCTTTAATCGTTTTCCGGTGTGTGCCCTAATGAACACTACCCAGGTATATCCCAGCATGTTTCATGTCTTGCTACTGGTTGGTGTCAGTGGTGACCACCCCACGGATGTTGTGTTGCCAGATGTATAATTTATGCCTCTAGAACTGGGGCAGAATATGTCACCGAGGGAGAGTGTGCTAGTGCTGATAGAGCTGAACATTGTGTACATTACCCTATAACCTCCTTGTTATTTACTCAATAAATAAGGCATAGAATTAAACACCACAAAATCATCATGCTTTTGTGGGTTTATGAATTTCAAGACAACGTGTAACGTTGATAGTATTTCAAGACCTTCCTAAAGGAGGCATGTGGTATCTGTTTAGTTCAATCCAAGCTCATAGTGGTTCTGGTTTCCAATACACACTGTGACAGAAATTCAGCAACATACAGAGGATGCAATATTATCTAACAGATGTGCCCTCTCTTACTACATAGATGTAGGTATATCCTAGTATCATAGTCAGCTATAACGCCTGTTCACTAACATTTTCGGAGAAACCTGTTGGTGATCGCCCTTCCATTCTCTAAGTCAGTCTACTCCTTTCTTTGGTCATGACAGAAAAAGGTCATGGAAAAAAAAACTTGGGTACAGCTGTGTCTCTCATTTCCTCCTATTGACTAAGGTGTGGTAGAGATGAGCGGTGGTTTCAGTACACTGAACATGCTGTTCGGTAACTGTGGCATACCAGACATATTTCTCCTTCCCACCTACCCCACTGTCAGGTTATGCTCTGACTGAAACAGGCATTCCCTTGAAACACCCTGTTGACCTCTTTACACTGAGTATTCGTGTTAGTTCAACAGACTCCCATGACTATGAACCATCATCGACACTATGGATACCTAGTCAGTTGGTCAACGGAATGCGTTCAACTGAAATGCGTCTTGCACATTTAGCCCAAACCCTCTGAATCAGAGAGGTGCAGTGTGCTGCCTTTAATTGACATTCACAGCACCAAGATGTTTTGTTGGGGGTTAACTGCCTTACTCAAGGGCAGAACTATCAAGGTGAGACCCAAATGCAGACACAGGAGGCAGATGGTTGGAGTCTTACAATGTTTATTCATCCAAAAGGAGTAGGCAAGAGAATGGTCGTGGACAGTCAAAAAGGTCAAAACCAGATCAGAGTCCAGGAGGTACAGAGTGGCAGACAGGCTCGTGGTCAAGGCAGGCAGAATGGTCAGGCAGGCGGGTACAAAGTCCAGAAACAGGCAAGGGTCAAAACCGGAAGACTAGAAAAAGGAGAATGCAAAAAGCAGGAGAACGGGAAAACCACTGGTTGACTTGGAAGCGTATAAGGCGAACTGGCACAGAGAGACAGGAAACACAGGGATAAATACACTGGGGAAAATAAACGACACCTGGAGGGGGTGGAGACAATCACAAGGACAGGTGAAACAGATCAGGGCGTGACAAGAACAGCAAATGTTTCCACCACCTTACTGCCCCAATGCTCTTAACCACTAGGCATATGTTTGACAGATAGCAGGCTTGTTCTTGCCTGATGAATCCCCAAGAGGATATGATATATCTTTGAATCATTTCATACATTAAAAAAATAGTTAATCTTGAAGCAGAGACATGTTAGACTGGTTTTGACCAAATGACAGCAGGGATTATGACTAGAGTAAAAGATGAAAACAGATTTTTTTTCGGATATGACAGTGGACATGATCAAATCACACATTATTGTATATTTCATAAGCTTAACTACATTTGTAAAAGTCATCATTGGCATTGTTTTAGACATAGTAATATACTTGGGTAGCCTCACTTAGGCCATGAGCCAGGCAAGCAGCTCACAATTAAACTTGGGATGAGTAGAAACCTCACGTGGCCCAACTCTTCCCAGAGAACTCCAATAAAGAATCCTCATTAAACATCACCCCAGAGAGCGAGCCAGAGGAAGGAGAATGGAGGCCAGAGGCCTGGGGAGGCATGAGGCCAGACCTTGGCCCATTGGACTCAGTGCACTACTTTTGACCAATGTCGGGAAAAGGGTGCAATTAGGGATGCCACCCTGTTCTGAAGTGCACAGTGAATGCCAACCCAATCTTTGCCCTCTGTAGGTCCAGGATCATTCAAACAGTATGAAGCCATATTCTCTGAAAGTGCTGTGAACTTGTCAACTCCCTTCGGCTCCCTGTCACATTTCGCTGTTTGTTACTTTTCAGTCCCGGGGAGAGGGACATTGAAATGCTCCAATGACTATTGGCCTCCATTCATTGGGACTAGGGCTTGTTTGATGGTTGGAAATAGATGCATCAATCTAATGGCACTTCTCTGGGCATTGCCACATCTCTCCTGGGGAGAGGACAAAGGCTAGGGCATGATGGGTAGACATGCATGATGGGAGCAGGGCAGCCTCTCATCACCATGGTGATCCTAACAATGAAGCCAGAGCTTAGATGGGCAGATACTGAAGTATCCCATCTGGGAAGTCCTGAGTCTCGGTACATGTGGCTGATATTCAAATTGCAACCTCAAGGGGGTGTGTTCAATGTTTTAAACCATGTTTTCTCCTGCTTGTCAGAGAATTGTTGTGTGGTAATGAGATTAAAGGGTAGAAAGAGGCTCATAGGTGGGAAGATGGTGGAGTGGGTTGATTATTTTTTATTTCAGTATGAGCTGCACGGCCAGTCTCCATCTGACACGGTGGCTGTCTGGAGGACCATTTAATGAGAAGCAGAGTGGTGAGCGGGAGCAAGGCTTGAAAACGAACAGTGTCTAGTTAGCAGATCCGCATCAGTGGTTAAGCAAGGTTATCTCAGTGACATCAGGGCTGTGTTATGAATACGGTGTAAAAGGATTCAGTCGTCTGTTGACATAAAGCTAACGGCATGCCTGCAGATGGGAACATAAACACAGAATATTGTGCTTTGTTGGAGGTCAACATTGGTCCATCTTAGTTAGTTTCTACTTTCTACTTGCTAACAGAAGGTGGACATATTTGACGCACACAATACAACGACAGGTTGTTTCAATTGGTCTTGGTTGCGGTTTGCGCTGTGTAGGAGTTATCTGGGCTTTGTGAAAGGCGAAACAATCTTCGGAAGCACCTGGGTCACTTATCTGTGTGGCTTCTCATTTTCAGAGAGCTGAGCCTTTTTGATTGACTGACCCTGGAGAGATCCTGTGGCAATGCACTTGCTCTGAACCCTGTATCAATCCACCATCTCTCTTCTGTTATTATCTGCTCTTTCCCTTTCACTGTACTTTCTGTAGCTTGTCATATAACATCATCATACCAGTAATTCTGCACTGATATAATCAGTCCAAGTGTTCAAAATGCACTTTTCTGGTTGAAAATTAGTCTAAGGACCCTGCCTGGCAATGAGCCTAAGGACCCTGGGACTGAACACCTCCTTCTGAATCTGGATCTTGGACTTCCTGACGGGCCTCCCCCAGGTGGTATGAGTAGGCAACAACTCTGCCATGCTGATCATCAACATGGGGGCCCCACAGAGGTGCGTGCTTAGTCCCCTCCTGTACTCCCTGTTCACCCATGACTATGTGGCCAAGCACGACTCTAACACCATCATTAAGTTTGCTGGCAACACAACGGTGGTAGGCCTGATCACCGACAACAATGAAATAGCCTATAGGGAGGAGGTCAGAGACCTGGCAGTGTGATGCCAGGACAACAACCTCTCCTTCAATGTGATCAAGACAAAGGCGATGATCGTGGACTACAGGAAAAGGAGGGCTGAACACGCCCCCCCCCCCATTCACATCAATCGGGGCTGTAGTGGAGCGGGTTGAGAATTTCAAGTTCCTTGGCGTCCACATCACCAACGAACTATCATGGTCCAAACGTACCAAGAAGAGGGCACGACAAAACCTTTTCCCCCTCAGGAGACTGAAAAGATTTGGCATGGGTCCCCAGATCCTCAAAAAGTTCTACAGCTGCACCATCCAGAGCATCCTGACTGGTTGTATCACCGCCTGGAATGGCAGCTGCTCGGCATCTGACCGTAAGGCGCCATAGAGGGTAGTACGTCCTAGAGGTCGACCGATTAATCTGAAGTTATCATGACAATCGGAAATCTGTATTTTTGGACACCGATTTGGCCGATTTAAAAAAAGACATATATATATATATATATATTTTTATACATTTATTTAATCTTTATTTAACTAGGAAAGTCAGTTAAGAACATATTCTTATTTTCAATGACGGCCTAGGAACGGTGGGTTAATAACCTGTTGTGACTAGGGGGCAGTATTTTCATTTTTGGAAAAATAACGTTCCCAAAGTAAACGGGATATTTTGTCAGGACAAGATGCTAGAATATGCATATAATTGACAGCTTAGGATAGAACATACTCTAAAGTTTCCAAAACTGTACAAATATTGTCTGTGAGTATATCAGAACTGATATTGAAGGCGAAAGCCTGAGAAAAATCCAATCCGGAAGTGACTCATGTTTTGAATACTCTGCGGTCCGATGCGTCCCTATAGAGCAGTGATTGGGCTATCAACCAGATTACTTTTTCTACGTATTCCCCAAGGTGTCTACAGCATTGTGACGTAGTTTCACGCCCTTATCTTGAAGAATAAGCGTAAGCAGCTACATTGCGCAAGTGGTCACCTAATGGCTCTCAGAGTGATTCTTGCGTAAAATACAGAGGTAGCCATTTTTCCTCACGCTCCTACTGAAAAACAAATTGTCCCAGTGGATATATTATCGAATAGATATTTGAAAAACACCTTGAGGATTGATTATAAACAATGTTTGCCACGATATTATGGAGCTAATTTGGAATATTTTTCGGCGTTGTCGTGACAGTAATTTCCGGTCAATTTCTCAGCCAAACGTGAAGAACAAACTATTTCGCCTACAAAAATAAGATTTTTGGAAAAAAGGAAGATTTGCTATCTCACTGGGAGTATCGTGAGTGAAAACATCCGAAGCTCATCAAAGGTAAATGATTTAATTTGATTGCTTTTCTGATTTTCGTGACCAAGTTACCTGCTGCTAGCTGGACATAATGCTATGCTAGGCTATCGATAAACTTACACAAATGCTTGTCTTGCTTTGGCTGTAAAGCATATTTTGAAAATCTGAGATGAAAGGGTGATTAACAAAAGGCTAATCTGTGTTTCAATATATTTCACTTGTGATTTTCATGAATAGGAATATTTTCGAGTAATATTTATGTCTGTTGCATTATGCTAATTAATGTCAGATGATGACAATGATCCCGTTCACGGGATGGGAGTTACAACAAGTTTTAACTGCCTCGTTCAGGGGCAGAACATCAGATTTTCACCTTGTCAACTCGGGGGATTCAATCTTGCAACCTTACAGTTAACTAGTCCAACGCTATAACCACCTGCCTCTCGTTGCACTCCACGAGGTAAGTTGCTAGCTAGCATTAAACTTATCTTGTAAAAAAACAATCAATCAATCATAATCACTAGTTAACTACACATGGTTGATGATATTACTAGTTTAACTAGTATGTCCTGTGTTGCATATAATCTGACTGACCATACAAGCATACAAGTATCTGACTGAGCGGTAGTAGGCAGCAGCAGGCTCATAAGCATTCATTCAAACAGCACTTTCGTGCGTTTTGCCAGCAGCTCTTTGTTGTGCGTCAAGCATCGCGCTGTTTATGACTTCAAGCCTATCAACTCCCGCGAGGCTTGTGTAACCGAAGTGAAATGGCTAGCTAGTTAGCGGGGTGTGCGCTAATAGCGTGTTAAACGTCACTCGCTCTGAGACTTGGAGTGGTTGTTCCCCTTGCTCTGCATGGATAACGCTGCTTCGAGGGTGGCTGTTGTTGATGTGGTCCTGGTTCGAGCCCAGGTAGCGGCGAGAAGAGGGATGGAAGCTATACTGTTACACTGGCAATACTAAAGTGCCTATAAGAACATCCAATAGTCAAAGGTTAATGCCTGAAGCACAGAGCTGTTTATGACTTCAAGCTTATCAACTCCCGAGATTAGGCTGGTAATACTAAAGTGCCTATAAGAACATCCAATAGTCAAAGGTATATGAAATACAAATGGTTCAAAGGGAAATATTCCTATAATTCATATAATAACTACAACCTAAAACTTCTTACCTGGGAATATTGAAGACTCATGTTTAAAGGAACCACCAGCTTTCATATGTTCTGAGCAAGGAACTTAAACGTTAGCTTTCTTACATGGCACATATTGCACTTTTACTTTCTTCTCCAACACTTTGTTTTTGCATTATTTAAACCAAATTGAACGTTTCATTATTTATTTGAGGCTAAATTGATTTTATTGATGTATTATATTAAGTTAAAATAAGTGTTCATTCAGTATTGTGTCATTATTAAAAATAAAAAAATAAAAAATTGGCCGATTAATCGGTATAGGGGTTTTTAGTCCTCCAATAATCAGTATCGGTATCGGCGTTGAAAAATCATAATCGGTCGACCTCTAGTACATACGGACCAGTACATCACTGGGGCCAAGTTTCCTGCAATCCTGGACCTATATACTAAGCATTGTCAGAGGAAGGCCCCAAATATGATCGAATCAAAATTTATTTGTCACATAGACATGGTTAGCAGATGTTAATGCGAGTGTAGTGAAATGCTTGTGCTTCTAGTTCCGACAGTGCAGTAATATATTTTAAAAAATAAATAAAAAATGTACCTTTTATTTTACTAGGCAAGTCAGTTAAGAACAAATTATTATTTTCAATGACGGCCTAGGAACAGTGGGTTAACTGCCTGTTCAGGGGCAGAATGACAGATTTGTACTAGTCCAACGCTCTAGCCACTAGGCTACCCTGTGGTAGTAATCTAACAATTCCCACCAACTACCTAATACACACACATCTAAAGGGGTGAATGAAAATATGTACATTTAAGTGTATGGATGAGCGATGGCCGAGCGATATAGGTAAGGTGCAATAGATGGTATAAAATACAATATATACATGTGATATGAGTAATGTAAACATTATTAAAGTGGCATTATTTAGAGTGCATTGTATAAAGTGACTAGTGATCCATTTAAAGTGGCCTGTGGCCTGATTGGGTCTCAGTGTAGGCAGCAGCCTCTCTGAGTTAGTGATTTCTGTTTAGCAGTCTGATGGCCTTGAGATATAAGCTGTTTTTCAGTCTCTCGGTCCCAGCTTTGATTCCCATGTACTGACCTCGCCTTCTGGATGGTAGCGGTGTGAACAGGGAATCAAGGACTCCGTTCTCTCTGCTACCGCACGGCAAGCGGTACCAGAGTGTCAAGTCTAGGACCAAAAGGCTCCTTAACAGCTTCTACCCACCAAGACATAAGACTGCTGAAGAATTAATCAAATGGCCGCTGCTACTCACTGTCACTGCTGCTACTCACTGTCACTGCTGCTACTCACTGTCACTGCTGCTACTCACTGTTACTGCTGCTACTCACTGTCACTGCTGCTACTCACTGTCACTGCTGCTACTCACTGTTACTGCTGCTACTCACTGTCACTGCTGCTACTCACTGTCACTGCTGCTACTCACTGTTACTGCTGCTACTCACTCACTGCTGCTACTCACTCACTGCTGCTACTCACTGTTACTGCTGCTACTCACTCACTGCTGCTACTCACTGTTACTGCTACTACTCACTCACTGCTGCTACTCACTCACTGCTGCTACTCACTGTTACTGCTGCTACTCACTCACTGCTGCTACTCACTGTTACTGCTGCTACTCACTGTTACTGCTGCTACTCACTGTTACTGCTGCTACTCATTCACTGCTGCTACTCACTCACTGCTGCTACTCACTGTTACTGCTGCTACTCACTCACTGATGCTACTCACTGTTACTGCTGCTACTCACTCACTGCTGCTACTCACTGTTACTGCTGCTACTCACTCACTGCTGCTACTCACTGTTACTGCTGCTACTCACTGTTACTGCTGCTACTCACTGCTGCTACTCACTGTTTATTATCTATGCATAGTTACTTTACCCCTACATACATGTACAAATTACTTAGACTAACCTGTATCCCCTCACATTGACTCAGTACCGGTACCCCCTATATATAGCCTTGTATTGTTATTTTATTGTGTTACATTTTATTTTATGTTTTACTTTAGTTTATTTCGTGAATATCTTCTTAACTCTATTTCTTGAACTGCATTGTTGGTTTAAGGGCTTGTAAGTAAGCATTTCACTGTAAGGTTGTATTCAGCGCATGTGACAAATAAAGTTTGATTTGATTATTTTGGGTCTAAAATGGTATACTATTGGATGTATGTGATAAATGTTATAAAGTTCATATCTCAGTTGTACCTGGCGTGTCCGTCTGTCTGCCTGTTCCAGACAGAGGTGTGTGAGATGGAATGCGTCTGGGTTTGGGCTACTTTGCTCTCTCTCTCTCTCTCTCTCTCTCTCTCTCTCTCTCTCTCTCTCTCTCTCTCTCTCTCTCTCTCTCTCTCTCTCTCTCTCTCTCTCTCTCTCTCTCTCTCTCTCTCTCTCTCTCTCTCTCTCTCTCTCTCTCTCTCTCTCTCTCTCTCTCTCTCTCTCTCTCTCTCTCTCTCTCTCTCTCTCTCTCTCTCTCTCTCTCTCTCTCTCTCTCTCTCTCTCTCTCTCTCTCTCTCTCTCTCTCTCTCTCTCTCTCTCTCTCTCTCTCTCTCTTTTCTGCTTGGGGTGATACTCACAGGTTGGCTCTTTATGGGGAGGCTGGGGCTCAGACAGTGGAGATTTATAGAGATTATAAAAGCAGTAGAGAAGAGCAATAATGGCACAGCACAGACGGATGCTCCTCCAAGCCCTGTCCACTCACATCTCACAGGACATAATCTACCACGGACAGACAGACATACTTTTCTGTGCCACTAAAGGCGTTTGTGGGCATCAGGTGCTTGTCTGGGTAAAACGATACTGGTGATTTTCAAAAAATGTAAGAAGATAGCAACTCGATAATATGTAACAAAGACTGATATGTATCGTGCCTTTGAAATGTTGCCTCTCCCTGCAGCTCACTCTCTTGCTCTCAGCTTACTCTCTTGCTCTCACTTCTCTGACAATAATATGAATCATTTTTTTAATGCAGGAGTGGTGTGTAACTGACAGGCAGGGTGAGGATAGGGGGAATGAGAGAGAGAGGATAAGGAGGAGGTGGATAATGGAAACGAAGGGAACATATTTACAGAGCTTTGTTTCCTGTTGAGGACTGGAAGACCAAACATAAAACATACTGTATGTCCATAGCAGCCAATGTCTTTGACGTTCATATACCTCTTCCTGCCTGCCGCTATATTTCAGAGGTGGGACCAAGTCACTATTCACAAGGTCCAAGTCTCAATTAGAACGAGTCGAGTTTTGAGTTCAATCCAAGTGGTGCATTCTAAGAGCAAATCGAGTCGAGTGAAGTTAAAGAAAATGTATACATGCAATGACTACAAATATTTGTCTATATATGAAGGCTACCAGACAGCCCTTTTCGTTCTTTTGTTTACAACACATTTTGATTATTCAATAATACATTTTAACAATTCCAAATGCAAGCTTCAAAAGTAAATTATCAATTTCAATCAAATTTTGACATACCAAAAGACCAGTAATTGACACTTGATGCCTCATTGCTGGTGAGCTTTCCAATTAAACAGTTTATATTCTTGACCCCCCAAAATGTTTAGAACTGCATATGTATTTATGGCAATCCTCTCTCCCTACAATTTGGCGTTTGCGCTGCTTCCGATCCAATCAGTAATATGTTCAATAGCTACCCAACCTGTGTTGATTGACAGTTTGCTGGTCCAATCAAATGCTCAAGTGTGCGTTTCACTAGCCAATCTGTTGTAAGAACAATTGGCAAGTGCGTTGCTGTGGCTGCAGTCTCCAGCTGCGTGGAGAGTAATCCACAGGTAATTTAAAGTCATCGGTCTCAAGTCAAAGTCTCGAGTCTTGAGGCTTCAAGTCTCAAGTTATTTTCTTTTCTTTCTAGTTGAAACTCAAGTCATCAAATTTCTGACGAGTCAAACTCGAGTCCATGTCATGAGACTCAAGTCCACACCTCTGCTGTAATTTCCTCCTCTCCCTACTCCTGCCCCAGTCTCTCACTTAAGGTTGGGTCATTGCATTTTTTTGTGACCATGTTGAATGTGTTGTTACCACACATGGGCATTGTGGTTGTCGTTGGTTTCCGAATGAACTGTTTTGCTTATGACATTGGACCCCACTTGCACTGATAACATTTCTCTGATGAGTTAGTGATCTCTCTGTGTCTTTATCTTCCTTTCTCTCTCTTTCCCTGTCCTCCTCTCCTGCTTCATCTCCCTTTCCATTTCTTCCTCTAACCAGCTGGAGCTGAGGGCGGAGAGAGCGTGACCTTTTGTTAGTGGGCTGAGAGTAAGGTCCGTGTGGTTGACTCCCCCGCCCTCTCCCAGATAAACTCAATGAATAGTATCGTCCTGGGGACTGCTGGGTAGGCAGATTAACCAATGAGTCTCCCACAGTAAATTACTACACCAGGAATTGTTTGGCCTTTTTCACCTTAGCTTTACCACCATTAGACACAACTGAAAATAAGAGCAACTGAACTGTCATGACTTTGATTTAGATGCTTGAATATTACTGCCAATAGGCACTTTCTTCTTTGCGCTGATGTTTTTCCACAGGATACATTTAATTAGATAAATTCAACCAAATTTCAGACATATAAACAGTGAGGAAAAAAAGCCTTTGCAATGTTTTTGTGTTTCCAATCATATTTGCCAAAATGTGTGTGCAACGTTGGAGCAACATGTTATTGGGCGTAGCTCTTTGTCAGAGCGTGTCACCCTGTAAAGAGATCTGTATGAAAGGGTTTAGTTTGTTTTTACCGTAACTGAAACTGAGGAGGAGAGTTGGCCAAGGGCACACTGTGAGCTGTGTTTGGTCACTCTCCCTTTCCCTCATCTCTCTTTGCTTTTAGTTCCTTTCTGGACCATTCAAATGCTAATAGAGGTCAGGAGATGAGGTGGTTCTCACGTTCAACTTGAAACTTGGGTCCTTTGTGTGGCTGTGGCTCAAGCTGCTGGGACAGAAGCCAGAGTTGAAATGAATGTCTGTTGAAATTCTCCAATGGGATTGGCCTTGGGCTGGGGCATGGGCTGGCTTTACAGGCTGGGGCTGACCACCTGGGGAAGGTCTGGTCGGGTTTGGCCTTTTCTAGACTTGCCTATGTTTGGGCTTGGGTTGCTGATTTGGTCTGAGTTTTGGGTTTGGGTTGAGCTGGGGTTTGAGCTTGGGCTGGAACTTTGCAGAGGCAGGGGTCTGGGGTTTGGGCTGGGGTTGTGGTATGGGGCTGGAGCTGTGCTTTAGGCTCTAGAGTTGCCAAGGATGAACTTATTAGGGATATGTTGGAACTTTGGACAAAGGGCCATTGACTTTGTAATTATTATTCAGTAAAAGGAAGAACGGGGCCTCCTGAGTGGCGCAGAGATCGTCACTACACACCCGGGTTCGATCCCAGGCTGTATCACAGCTGGCCTTGATCGGGAGTCCCATAGGGCGGTGCACAATTGTCCCAGCGTCGTTTGGATTAGGAGAGAGTTTGGCCGGGAGGGGCTCATCGCACTCTAGCGACTCCTAGTGACGGGCCGGGCGCCTGTAGACTGACCTCGGTCATCAGTTGAACAGCGTTTCCTCCAACACATTGGTGAGGCTGACTTCCGGGTTAAGTGGATGGGTGTTAGGAAGCGTGGTTTGGTGGGTCATGTTTCGGAGGACGCATGACTTGCCCGTTGGGGAGTTACAGCGATGAGGCAAGATCGAAATTGGGGAGAAAGGGGAAGATCAGTAGCTAAACAGCAGATTGGTGATGATTAGTGTTTCTGTGGATGCTTGCAGATCCACAGAATTAAAGAGGACTCTTATTTAACCTTTATTTAACTAGACAAGTCAGTTAAGAACAAATTCTTATTGACAATGACGGCCCACCTGGTCAAACCCGGACGACACTGGGGAAATGATGCGCCGCCTGATGGGACTCCCCACGGCCGGTTGTGAAACAGCCTGGAATCGGACCAGGGTCTGTAGTGACCCCTGCGCCACTCTGGAGCCCGAAATACAGTAACAAAATACATATTTTGAGCTCCTACATTTTTCTTGTACATAGGCCTCTAAACAGCTTCTGGAGTTAGGAGTTTGCATCCATTTCAGTTCTGACGGGTTGTCCTTAAGTTAACTTTGTAAGCATGATTAACCACTTTGCCAAGCCTCGCAATCGTGGGTCATTTTTATAAACTGCGTCAGAATTGCATGGCCTATACAGTATGTAAGAGACAAATGACACGTGAAATTTCAGCTGAGTTTGTAGTAATGGCAGTCAGCTGAAGGTTGGTGGCTGATATGTGGTGGTTTTGTAAAAGTACTTGTTTAGGTTATACTTAGATTTTAGGAGAACAAAAATAGTTTTATGAGAGTCCATTCTCTGTGTTACCTTGAGGAATCAGAGAATTCCTCAGTAGGGAAACATGAATTGCATGAGTTACTGCCCATGCCCTTGGGTGTGCTGAAACAGGCAGTGATTGCTGCATTTGCCCTGGGGCTACACTAGTGGTATCTATCAATAATATAGTGATATAGAACCCGTGTTTGCGTACGCCAGGAGTTGAGAAGTTAAATAACTGAATGGTATCGTTAAAGCTTAGTTAGAAGGAAAACAAGGCTGCCCAGCCACAAGTGGTTGAATGTTTATTATAGAGGTCGACCGATTATGATTTTTCAACACCGATACCGATTATTGGAGGACCAAAAAAAGCCGACTGATTAATTGGCCAATTTTATATATATAAATTTGTATTAAATGCAAATTACAACAATAGTGAATGAACAATCAACACTTTTATTTTAACTTAACTTAACATAATGCATAAATAAAAATCAATTTAGTAAATAAATAATGAAACATGTTCGATTTGGTTAAATAATGCAAAAACACAGTGTTGGAGAAGAAAGTAAAAGACCAGCTAACGTTTAAGTTCCTTGCTCAGAACATGAGAGCATATGAAAGCTGGTGGTTCATTTTAACATGAGTCTTTAATATTCCCAGTTAAGACGTTTTAAGTTGTAGTTATTGTAGGAATAATAGGACTATTTCTCTCTATACCATTTGTATTTCATATACCTTTGACTATTGGATGTTCTTATAGGCACTTTAGTATTACCAGCCTAATCTCGGGAGTTGATAGGCTTGAAGTCATAAACAGCGCTGTGCTTCAGGCATTGCTAAGAGCTGCTGTTTGAATGAATGCTTACGAGCCTGCTGCTGCCTACCACCGCTCAGTCAGACTGCTCTATCAAATATCAAATCATATAATTAATTATAATATAATAAACACACAGAAATACGAGCCTTTGTTCATTTAATATGGTCAAATCCGTAAACTATCATTTTGAAAACAAAACATTTATTCTTTCAGTGAAATACGGAAACGTTCCGTATTTAATCGAATGGGTTTCCATCCATAAGTCTAAATGTTTCTGTTACAATGCACAACCTTCAATGTTATGTCATAATTATGTAATATTCTGGCAAATTAATTAAGGTCTTTGTTAGGAACTAACTTTTTTGTTACGGTCTTTGTTGCGAACTTTCAACAGTTCGCAACGAGCCAGGCGGCCTAACTAGAGGCCCGGTTGACCTCTAGTTTATTATCTTGTTCATCATCACCTCCTTCGCTAAGAAATCTAGGCAGCTCCACAAAACAATAGGCATCATCTTAACGGAAAAGGGTTGGACGCTAATCTGAAGTTGACAACATAAAACTACCTTCATAGAAAATGACTGAAGTAAAAAAGAAAGTCACCCAGTGAAATACTACTTGAATAAAAATCGAAAAGTATTTGGTTTTCAATATACTTAAGTATCAAAAGTAAATGTATAAATAATTTCATATTCCTTATATTATGCAAAACAGACAGCACAATTTTCTTGTTATTTTATTTCACGAAATAGCCAGGGGCACTCTCCAGCACTCAGACAATTTACAAATGAATATTTTGTGTTTATTGAGTCTGCCAGATCAGTGGCAGTAGAGATGGCTAGATATGTTCTCTTGGTAAGTTTGTGAATTGGACCATTTTCCTGTCCTGCTATGCATGTGAAATGTAACAAGTACTTTTGGGTGTCAGGGATAATGTATGGAGTAAAAAGTACATTATTTTCTTTAGGAATGTAGTGGAGAAAGAAGTAAATGTTGTCAAAATTATACTGTAAATAGTAAAGTAAAGTACAGATACCCTAAAAAACTTCTTATGTCTCACTTTAAAGTATTTTTACTGACTGTAAGTACTTTACACCACTGTGTGTAAGCAGTGTGCTACCTACCATGCTGGAATATTTATGCCCGAGCCACACAAAGTGCAGTAAGAATATAGGAGCCTTTATAAGGCAGCCCATTTTGGTTTGGTGGAAAGAAAAGTGAACTAGCTGCATTCTTAAACATAAATAACAAACCTCCCCCGTCCTGATGGAGTTTGTTGGGGGGGCTGATCTCGACCCCGCGACAACTCTCTGATGGCGGTTAGGCAGGGTGGCACGAGACTGATTGGGAAATATTTATTCCTTTTTGTTCTGAAATCCTGGCTGCGGACCAAACATCACAAATGATGTTTGTTTTGTCATAGGGCGTGAGCAGCAATGGGCACCAAATCTGTCTCAGAGGGCGTTGTGGAATGACTGATGTTCTCTCCCGCCCCAACACAGCTGCCGTCTATAGACCAACATCACACATACCCACGCATACACCTTACTTACTTGACCTTATTACATGTATTGTTACAGGGACCATGCACATTAATCAACATTTCTCTAAAAGTGCCGGTTTTAGCCAGCAGGCTCATTTTCAACTGCACACACAAACAAACGCACAAACACACACCGGCGCTCACATACAGCACTTCAGAGCATGAAGACACACCACTGTTCATAAAATAATTCTCTTAGATCACCATATACAATATACTCTTCAGGACCAACATTTCATGAGACAATAACACTACAGGCCTAGGTTGAACAATATATCAAAGTAGATCAAAATGATTTTATATACAGCCTTTACTATGTGTGTGTGTGTGTGTCTGTGTGTGTGTTTTTTTCTTCTTGTGTAATTCGTTCAGATAATAGGTCCTTGCCACTCATAAGCTCTATCATATCAGATCGTTTAGCGTCCATCTTGTGTGCTCCATATTCAACTTGTTCAGCTGTCTCAATGTGCAGCGGCCATTCTGACAGCATCAGTACGAGTGAAGGAGAGGAACGAGAGAGCCATTCATTTCCAGGACCATTTTTTTTATTTCCCCATGCAAACATGACTGCTACTCAGACAATCGCTTTCGTGACAGGTAATTATTTACGTCTGGAGCTCCAGCCGTACACCTCCCTCCTCCTCCTCCTCTGCTTCCTCCCCAGCCATCTCTCTCAGGGCCCTGGCTGGCAAATGAGTTTCAGCTCAGCCCCAGCTGCCCCAGATAAGTGAGAGGAATGTGGGGCAGCGGTGGGTGCTGCTTTTGGTGTGTGTGTCCTGGTCTCCTCTCCTTGCCTGTCACCGGGATAGGGGAGCCTGGAGGCCCGTGGACCTGGGCCAGTTCCTGCTCATATTTGATCATATGTTTAGTGGGAAGTGAGAGATGGAAGGGAGGAGGGAGAGACTGGGACGAAAATGTTGCTAATCAGTGACAGTCACCCTCCTCTCATTATATGGAGTCAAAAGCATTTCCCAGAGTAGATACTGTATGAATATGTGCCTTCTAAAGCAACATCAACATTTAAGGCCGTGTGGCAAACCATAATGCAGGCACTAGGGAGGGGGGTGTGAACATGCAGGCACTAGGGAGGGGGGTGTGAACATGCAGGCACTAGGGAGGGGGGTGTGAACATGCGGGTCTGGGCAGAGGAGATGACGTCGTTGTTTGTGTTCGTCTGTGAGTTGTTGTTCGTATGTTATTTTTATATTTGGTGTAAACAGATCTAGGGATGAGTCCCAAATTGCTCCCTATTCCCAGGGCTCTGATCAAATGTAGTGCACTATATAGGGAATAGGGTGCCATTTGAGATGCAGTCTAGACTAGAGAACAGTCGGGTCCCCCAGGTTAAGTGTCTCATTGTACAGCGCCTCAGGGGCTCATATCAGGTTTCTCCCCAATCCCAAATCTACTGATGATAGTTAAACAGGGGACAGATGTGATTTGTTTGTTGCCGATGGGTTCTTGGACATTAGGGACACGGGACACAGATAGAGGAGCAGAGGGCCGGTCAGTCGGTTCATTGCTGGTAGACTGCTGGTGACATTGCAACTCCTCCTGGCTCCAGCT
This sequence comes from Oncorhynchus masou masou, assembly GCF_036934945.1. Taxonomy (NCBI): domain Eukaryota; kingdom Metazoa; phylum Chordata; class Actinopteri; order Salmoniformes; family Salmonidae; genus Oncorhynchus; species Oncorhynchus masou. Next base: position 57,158,644 of record NC_088220.1, read on the forward strand.
ATTTGTCAGGTTGTTTTGTAGAGAGAGAGAGGAGTGCAGTGAGAGACGGCTTTGTGTGGTAGTGCCTCCGATGCATGGCAAGGAGCGACGGCAAGGACAGGTGCATCGCACAGGAAAAAGCAGAGCTCTTTTTACAGCGTTTACGGTCTGTCTGAGTCCGTCTGTCTGTCTGAGTCCGTCTGTCTGTCTGTGTCCGTCTGTATACTTCACTCGACATGCCTCTGCCTGTCTTCAAAAGAATGATGTCCATCAAAATATTCTCTTTCCGGTATTGCTCTCAATGAATTATGACGTCTACTGTAGATTGTCAGGCCTAGACAATATATCTATATATCTGTGAATTGCAGTCATTATTTCTAAGATCTGGATTCCAACTGAAAATGTACTGTGGGGTCTTTATGTTGCATATCTCAGTCACTTCACATGTAGCATGGAAATCACAAAGAGCAGTCTAAGGTACCTTTGGAAAGGTAGTGTATGCCATAGCTGTAAGATGAAGTGCATCTAAGGAGTATGTTTTCAAGTACACTTGTGAGGACCTGCGTCAAGATATAGAATGAAAACTGAAGTTAATTGATTTTCTACTGGATCTCAAAGAAGCTCACTGAGATTGTATGCCTATTACCTGCTAGACACATTCTGTATGGAACACAGGCTTTCAGGATTCACATGTGAAAAGCTACTGCTGTTCTTTGATCAAAGTACCTCATTCTTTCATCAAAGTAGAGGCATTCTGTAGAACAGTGGTCTACTGTATATCTCTGGGTGTAGCTTTAATGGTTCCCACACACTTAACTGGATTCTCCCCCCAAACACGTCAGCCTGAGTTAGTCAGCAAATTAATAGGTGCAGAAATGCGAAGGAAAGCCTGATCCCTCTCTCACTTTAATCGATCTGACTACAGTGACACTAAGTGCAGGATTTGTGTGTGTGTGTGTGTTGGGAGATAAGAGATTGCATTTGTGTTTGTGTGTGTTAGTCCTATGAGAAGGAGAGAGCATTTGTGTGTGTGAGAGCGTGTGTTTGTGAGAGCGTGTGTGTGTGAGAGGTGTGCGTGTGCATGTAAGTGTGTGTGTAGGGGCTGTGGTGGGTTTGATTGATGGCCATGGGCACACAGTGCGTCACACACACACACCGGCAAACACACTCCGCTTTGGCTGGGTGCAGATGTGCTGCTCTCCTCTGCAGCCTGCTCTCGGGACCCACCATTGTTATTACTTATTCTCCCCAGCGCTGAGGGAAAGGCAGGCTCTGAATGCAGAATGTCTGCATGGCTGTGCAGTTTCACACATGGTGCTGTGTATCGATACCAGTCAAAAGACACTGTATCGATCAACACATCTGGAAGGTGGTCAACACTGCATGAGTTCACTGCTCGTTTACCACCACCACCATACGGGCGGCCATCTTGTCTTCATGCTAATTATTGCAGTGCTTTTGTCACCTTGGTGCAAAGACAATAGTCTGCCTGTGCGATGTACAAGGCCTGTTGTAATGAAATGAGGCCTGTTTAGCAATGATGTATCACTTTAATTACACTTAGTTACAAAGTGCCTCCACCTGATTTGATGTTTATGAACACAGCTTGGCTTTTAGTTGCTGCCCCAAAATGATCCCAAAAAGCAAGAATCTTATTCGTGAAAGATGCACCAAGTCAATTTTCCACACATGCTATGTTTACGAAGAATGTTGTTTTTTGTCGAATTGTTTGCGAACTCTGAATGAACTCTCCTTTTTGAGGGATTTGAGCAGACATAAAGGAGATTCGTTCTCTCTCTTTTTGGGGTAGCTTTTTTCCCTGCCGTTTTTACCCAAATATCCATTGAAATCTCTCTGTTTCTGTCTGGTCTGGACTAATCATGTTTAGAGCAGTAGTTTTATGAGGCTTGCCTCAACCGCTGAGCTGTGGGTTCGCTGGAACATCATACATCAACGTTTTTCACATTTTTTACTTCACAAGAAACAAAATACAAAAAAATAGACCATATGTTAATATTCTCAGATTTTGTACCATGCAGTAAAGAAATATGCAGTTCAACTTGAGCAACAGTATGTCCATGAATAAATAAATACATGTCTGATGGTGCAGAGTGTGTGGGGCTTGCCATTTTAAGGCAACCATTCTCTTGGCTGCTGTTTAGCTGGCAAATCCTTCTCTGCTTATATGTTAAATTCAGTGAACACAAAATGCCTGATAATGATGAAGGAGAAAACCAGAAGGAGAAAACCTCTGGGTACTTCCAGGCTATGGACAAGTGTGCCAGCAGTTCCCTGGGGGCAGAGCATACAGACAGGGGGAATTTATGTCCATCTGGAAAGGCATTTTTTATTTTTTGTCGCATATGGGCAAAATTGTAGTGAGTAATTTGGTGATTTGGGTTTGTAGATGAGAAGGTGACAGAACATCATGACATATATGATCATGCTATGATATTGTAATAATAGCAGGTTTTGTGATGTGTTCAGTGGTCTTCAAGTGAAAGCTCTGGTAATAAAAATAAAAAAGTTACGTTTTTGCGGAATGTTGCTGTGATGTCGTCATCCTCATGAATGATCACGATCTAATAACTAATTAAAGTAGGATCAACATATTTTAGAAGGGGGCGGAAAGTTCCATCACCTTCCTGGTTGATGAAAGATTGTCTGAGAAAAGAACCAGAGAAGGTTTGTCACTGGTAACACTTTATTTACTTAATGGTGATATGTATAATTCTTCATTAGGCCTACTTGTTATAAACATGCATGAGCCTTTTTTAATGTCTTATGATAAATCTTATAATATGTTAGCCCCTCTATGTCACTTGACTCAAAATGTCTGCTATTTATCAAAAAATAATTGTGAGATGATAATAACATATCATGAGGAGGTCATACTGCTTATGACAAGTCTCACAAAGCATTTGAATCATAATACATTATACCAGCATTAAAGTAAGCAAGTTGGCTAATAACCCGAAGAGTAGAACTCATTAATATGAGTCTATGTCCCCCTCAACAAACTCTTTCCCTGTGTTTTTGGTCAAATGGCTAGCGATGGCTCTTCAGTGCACAGGGGCCCAGAGCTGCTGTGAATCAGACAGAGACACATCTCAATTTCCCTCGGAGACAGCTGCAGTGGGGAATATACATAATACATGGAGTACAAGTGAAGACTTTAGAAGTATCGAGCAGCCTTATTCCTCTGGGCATGTGCACCAGACACCTCATTTATTCCTGGCCTCGCCTTGACTCTCCCTCCTGCTTCCCCTCCCTTTCTCTCTCGCTGTCTCCTTACCTCTGTCTCTCTTTCCCTCTCTTCATCTGTCTTCCTGTCTCTTCTCTCTCTTCATCTCTCCCTTCCTCTTTCTCCCTGTCTTTGGAGACAGACTGACCCCATCATCACACACATCATATTTGTACACAACCTGCATGCATATGATATGGCCTCGCTGTCAGACTATGCCTTGTAGTTTTTTTGTCTTTTTATTTTATTTAACTTTTTAAGTCAGTTAAGAACAAATTCTTATTTACAATGATGGCCTACCCCAGCCAGACCCTAACCCAGACAACATTGGCCAATTGTGCACCGCCCTATGGGACTCCCAATTACGGCCAGTTGTGATAAAGCCTGGAATCGACCCAGGGTCTGTAGTGACACCTCAAGCACTGAGATGCAGTGACTTAGACCGCTGTACCACTCGAGAGCAGTAACATTATTCAAAGGGAATAATTAGATCACATGCATTTAAATTATATATATATAAGATATCTATTAGATATACGATTTATAAGATATGTATGTTTAATTCAATTATACTGTATGGATCACAGATAGTTACAACTGACAGTCATTTCTTCAGAAATTGTAGATTTAACACAGACCTGATAAACAAATCCCATAAATATTGTATTGGTCTGTTTTGGACCACAGGTTGAACATGAAGAGCAGGTAAGAATAGTTTTGACTTGGCTACTGTGTATTTCTATGTATTTGTATCATTTTCTAATCAAATCCTACATCCTAGTCTTTGAGAGACGGTAAATGCCCAGACTACATAGTCTCTCCTCCATTGCCATGTACAGTATTTGCCTTACCAAGTTCACTAGAAAAGTTCCTCCCGCAATGCAACACATTTCCTCCTGGCTTCCTCTCTCTGCTGAACCGTTAAAACCAAGCTTTTTTCTCCACTTGGTCTGTCTGTATGGAACTACAGATGCGGGATCTTCATTTGAGCCAGTTTGCTACAGCAGGAAAATAATCCTGCAACAACATGAAATGTGAATAATTATGTGAATTATATTTATTGGATATTTTTGTAGGGGTTGATGCATTTTGAGAGAAAATCAAGCCTGAAATTTCAAAGTGGAAATTACAAACTTCAGAAGCCTTTTTAAATCTACATTTTTACATTTCCTGCATTTCAGGAAAGTTCTCCTGCAAAAGGGTGTTCAAAATAAGTTCCTACACCTGTATGCAAAGCCCCTGTAGCTACAATATATTGTGGAGCGGGCATACCTGTCTGTTACACTTTTACCAAGGGAATTGTTACTGCCCATCGTGCACAGCCAAGCTGCGATTGTTTGAGAGAAAGGGAAGTGTGTCTGTTCTGTCGGGGTAGCGTAGCGGAGATGCTATTGTCTGCATCATACCTTTGTTCTCCTGTGTTTCCCAGTTTCCCATGTTCTATCGGCTCCTGTTGAATGATTGGTGTGAGAAATGTAATGAGCTGCTGAGGACAGGTCTTCACACCTGACCCGGTGCCTTATTAAAACACACTGGATGTACGCATGAGCAGATGCACACACAGACACGCAATCACGCCCCCCCCCACACACGCACACACACACACTCAGACAAACACACACACACACTCAGACACAGACACTCAGACAAACACACACACACACACTCAGACACAGACACTCAGACAAGCACACACACACACTCAGACAAACACACTCAGACACACACTCAGAAATTCAGGCACACACACACTCACTCATTGGCACTACTTATACTTGCTGTTATAGTTGTGAGTGGAAAGGGAGGGAGGGGGACAAGAAAGTCCTTATGCCGCAACTGTGTAGAGAAGCAGGAGGGATTCAGGGGAAACAACAGCAAAACATCAACAGCTGAGCTGACCATCTCACACTCCTTTTTTATGTCATCTCCAACTAGGACTGGACAATGACCGCAAGCAGGGGGAAAAACACTTCCCATATTCCAAAAAGTGCGCAGGGCTGAATATGAAAATACGTAACAGTCCTCATCGCATTACAGTCGCGGTACTCTGTCCCAAACTTTGTGACGGATTACTATGCAAAAATTCGGAAAATGAACGAAACACACAAACAACAAAGAGTCGGACAAAAGGTGAGCGCAGTTCGCCGATCTTACCCTACCATTCATCCTAACCCCCTTTTTCCCCTCCACTATCCCCTGCTTGCTCTCTCTCTATTCTTTCTGTTCTTACGTTTTTCTTGCCATTGTCTGTGTCCAGCGTAGTCTGTCTGGCTGAATGCGGGTGTCATGGAGAGGGAGCAAAGGTTCTGGTGTTTGGGGAAGGCATTGTCAAAGCCACGGCTATCTATTGTGTCTGTCTGCCTGACCCTCCCTCTCTTCCTTCTCTCTCTCTCTCTCCCTCCGCTCTCCCAATCCTGGGCCTCTCTCAGCTCTGGAGCGAGGGATTGATAGAGAGAGTGAGAGAAAGGAAGAAGAGAAGCGTGGCGTCAATTTGGCAGCTGCCCGGTGCCCAGCTGCATTGGAAACCTCCTGCCGCCTCTTCTTTTGCGGTAGTTCCCTCCCGGAGTGGTTTGTTTGGTCGACGGGTGTCCTGAGTGGGTGTCTGGCTACGCTCCCCTGCGTCAGGGCTGGCTGCTGGGGCTGTAAATGTGGCTATACCCCCTAGGGGGCTGAGGAATGGTGGTCTGGCCAGAGCTCTGAGGCACTGGCCCCCAGGTCTACTGCTCGGAGCCTGAGTGAGTTCTCCCTCTTGCTCTCCCGTCATCCCCTATCCCCATAGCCAGTAGCTGAACTGCCAAAACCACCACCGTCTCTCTCTCATCCCCCTTTTCCAGCTCTTCACTGGGTTAAGATACGTTTTAATTATCTCTTACCTGTCAGTAGTTACTAAGTGCTTTTTAAGTGCATGTTTCCCTTCAATTGAGTGTTAAAATGTAGTGTTAGAGCTGTTCACCTATAGGGGCCGTGGGACGAAAGAGTGCATGCTTCTGTTTAGTAAATCAGTGAGCATTTTGGGGCCGTTGGTAAACGTATCCACACAACCACCAGTCACACACACACGCACAATGTGTAAGTTTGGATCTTTTGTATTGTTACTGTAAGTGAGGACTTTTACCAAAGAATAGACAACTATGAAGGATAGCTCAATCTTTGGATGCAAAGCACACTTCCTCCTCTCATTTCCTGTCTCTGACTGTGACTAGGTTTCTATCGCTGTAGACGTTCATAATTTGAAGGACAGAGCTCAAGTACTTAACTGATAGATTTACACAGCCAAATGTTTTGGTACCAACTCAAATTGTTCTGAATTGAATTACGTGTTACACCAAAGAATAAACGTTTGTTTTACAGTGATATTGAAACATGTTGATGAAATTGAAAGTTGGTAAAAAAAATAATAAAGTGAGAGAATTTGATGGTTCAGTAAATTTGTATAGTCTGGTGCCTGTTTGTTCCCCATAAGCTGCTGTTGTTTTTGTTTCCTAATGTTTACTGTTCTTTTAAACCCAGTTTTGAATGAAAATATACTGTGACATTGTAGCTGTATATCTGAAGCTAGTAAAATGCCTTTTCAATCTCCTATATTTCAGCTTCTGAAATGTAAAATAGATCATCTAAGCAACTTTGTAACTCACCCTATCGTCTTAGTGCCTCGTGATATTCCTCAGCTTTCGTCAGCAGATTTCAAATTGATTAAATATTTTTCAGGATTTTGCCATATTCCTCCCCTAGAGTTCAGTATTAGATTTGTTGTTGTTTTTTTGTCAGGGGGTGCGCAGTTGAGCTCCTACCAACTGGTGTTGCAATGCAGCAGTCTGAAGCTAAATTGATTAAACAGTCTGGAATGCCAGACAACCGATAGTCTCACACTCAGGTTTGATTGGCTGGAATTACATTCTAGCTGATGCCAGATGGGATGATTTTCAAATGGTCATTTTTGCATCAAAATCCTTATAGCCTGATCTTTATAACCTGATCATTATTGCACATAATGGCATGGAAGATGAAACAGAGACTATTTCTGGAATAAATCATTTGGAATAAAAACATTTGATTCTTTTATGTGGATTTAACGTGATTTATTATCACAATTGCTAAGGCTTCCGAAAGAGAGCAATCTGAACTCTTTGGTTCTGAGGGGACCCCTGTTATATATACTACTAAAACACTGGCAAATACATTTTCCTTTTCTTTCCTTGAGAAATTGTGTGATAGTTTAGCCACAAAAAAAAGTGTTTGATGGAAAACTAAGGGAGAATTGAGAGGGGAGAGAAACATTTGTACTTTACAAATTGGAAGTACAATGAAATATACATATTTTAAAGGAGTAAATATAGCATAAAGAAAATATCTTTACATTGACGTATTTTTTTAACTCACTGAATTTTGTCGGATTTCTGTAGAAAAAACACTTTAGAATTCTATAGTGTTTAGTCAGTAAACTATATACTTTCTTCATTGTAGCCTCTGATATTGTAAGAATACTTTCAACTGAGAGATAATATTACATGTTATTTACAAAAGTGGACAGATTCATTTAGTTTCCAAATGTTCTTACCTAAAGTGTTAGTGCTCGGCGTTGTGGAATCTGCAGTGCAGAAGTGTGCTGTGATTAGAGTGTAGTATGTCTGACTGTCCAGGAGAGGGGGAAAGGAAATCTTTATTCAGTGAATAGAAATCTCCCCGATGAACTGCACTTCTGATCGTCCCAGCTCTTAGTCCCAGTACAGCATACCAGTACTCATTTTCACAAAACTTCTCAGCTTAAGAGTGCTGGTCTAGAATCAGCTCCTCCCTGCCCATGTCCTTTTATTTATTAAGTGCTTTATGAATACAGGCCCAGATCTGAGAGAAGCCTGGTTGATTTATTGGTGGAGGGGCTCTATCATGAAACAATTGTATCTTTGGCCAAGCAGTTTTTTTTAATGCTTTCTTAAATAACATTTCTTAAATAACCTTTTCTTAAATATAATTTTTTTTTATTACCTTTCTTCAATAATTGTGAGTAATATACATGAATGGTGAATGGCATATTTCTGCCTAGTATTAAGCCATAGTCATGTTTAGTCAAGAACATGATATATAATTTCTACTTAACACATATTTATATAATAATGATACAAGGATTTTGTAAAGAGTTTAGTTTTAAAGTTGAGATTATTCCATAGGAACTACTTACGGTACTCGGTCTCTTCATTAGAAATGAAAACCAACTTTATGAAGGAGATGGAATGTTTCCGATGTTGTTTATTTTACCAGATAATTGTCTTGAATTGTACAATGACATACTAACAAATAGCATTACATTTGTAGTGATTGGAATAAAAATGATACTGAAGACTGTTCGATGGAAAATATATATATATTTTAAAAAAATACTACAGTAAATGTAAAATAAACAGAATCAATATAAATATAAATACCAATATCAATAGTTCCTAGTTTTACCATCGGCTCCGGGTTATCAGAATTGTTAAGCCAAGCTAGTTTTTATGTAGAATCTCGCTTTGTGAGAATTATGAAATTCACTCTGCAGAATGTACAATTGTTTTTGACATGATTGGAGTGTTGGACGTCCTTTTCCATGTGTGTCTCCGGAGGCACAGAGAAATACGTGTTTGATTACCAGATCTAACTCTGCTCCTTAGAGTTTTCCCCAAACTTTTCAACACATAAATTATTAACGTTAAATAAACCACACATCTAGCAAACGAACAAAAATCTGTACTAGATCCCAATAAACATTCTATCAGCCTGTTGCTTTTCTTCACAGATAATGCAAAGTTTGTGATGATTCAAAAGCTTGGTTGAAGTGATAGTGTAGTGTTGCATTGGCTCAACGGTAGAGTAGAGTATAGCAGGACGGGACTGTATGGCACAAAGAGGGACGGGACGTTGATTTGTTCCACGTTCTGTAAGCCCCCTCGTTCCCCCCTGGCGTCCCACCCCCCTCTCTCTCTCTCTCTCGCTCTCTCTCTCTCCCGAGCAGTGTAAACACACAGCTCCAGAGGAATGTTGGACTCTCTGACCTCACAGCAAACACTCTGGTGCAGTTCACTCGGTTCAGCCTGGCCGTGCTGTGCTCCGAGTGCAGCCAGCCCCTCTCCCCTCGCCTCGCCCCTCTCCCCTCGCCACTCCTCTCCTATTTGACTCTGTGAGAGACAGAGAGAGAGAAGGAATGAGGGAGGTAGAGAGAAACAGAGCGGCCAGATTCCTTCCTGCTCTTGCTCTCTCTCCGTAGCGAGCGGACCCCATTGTATGCAGTGCCTGGCACACATGAACAGCCCCCCCCACTTCTGCACACTGCAAACCCCCTTCCCCAATGCCCCCTTCTCCCTCTCCCCTTTAACGGTCACTCCCCACAACTCCCCATTACGTCCACACCGAGCCCCACCACAGTGGCTTGCGGTTCCTGGAAATATGCTATATGGTACGGAGACACAGGTAGTGTCCCTGCCTGGGCGGTTGGTTGTGCACTGATAGGCAGCTGTAAAGCATTGAAAAGCAAAGGGTTACTGCCTTACTGGTGTTTGTATTTGCCTGTGATTTGGACCTCTCCCCATAGTGTTAGATTGCATAGCTTATCTTTCTGTGGCACAGGAGAAGCAGAATCTTGAAGCTACTTCCTGACCATGCAGTCACCACCAGCGAACTGACAGACAGGAGTGGATCAGCTGAAGTTAGATCAAAGCAGACCTCACCTGTCAGTGTGTGTAAAGGTAGTGTAAAATGAATGTTTGACCTCTCTTTCTCTCCCTCTGTCTAAGCCAGCCAGACTGGGCTCGGCCATTTTTTAGCAGACACAGCAAGCCATCCCTACACACATACTGTACATGCACACAGACCAATGTGCATGCATGCACGCTCGCACACGTGTGTAGACACAGAGTTATGCTTGCACACATACACCACACACACAGCTGCCGAGGCTGGAGGGCTAATAGTTAATGTGTCTGGGATGGGTGGGGAAGCTGTCAGGGCAGGGAGCACAGTGAGCCACACATTCATCCCACTGTGCTACCTCTCATACAATAAACAGGTATGATAAATGTGTGTTTTTTTCACTTAGCTAAAAGTGTTTTCACTGTGGTTTCCTTAGGTCCTGTCATTTCATACACATCACAATTTACCCAGAGATTTAATTTTATGAACCTAGATTACCCTGGGATTTAATTTTATGAACCTAGATTACCCTGGGATTTCATTTTATGAACAATATTTACCCTGGGATTTCATTTTATGACCATTATTTACCCTGGGATTTCATTTTATGACCATTATTTACCCTGGGATTTCATTTTATGACCATTATTTACCCTGGGGTTTCATTTTATGAACCTAGTTTGCCCTGGGATTTCATTTTATGAACATTATTTACCCTGGGGTTTAATTTTTTGAACCTAGTTTGCCCTGGGATTTCATTTTATGAACCTAGTTTACCCTGGGATTTCATTTTATGAACCTAGATTACCCTGGGATTTCATTTTATGAACCTAGATTACCCTGGGATTTCATTTTATGAACCTAGATTACCCTGGGATTTCATTTTATGAACATTATTTACCCTGGGATTTCATTTTATGAAGCTAGTTTGCCCTGGGATTTCATTTTATGAACCTAGTTTACCCTGGGATTTCATTTTATGAACCTAGTTTACCCAGGGATTTCATTTTATGAACCTAGTTTACCCTGGGATTTCATTTTATGAACCTAGATTACCCTGGGATTTCATTTTATGAACCTAGATTACCCTGGGATTTCATTTTATGAACCTAGTTTACCCTGGGATTTCATTTTATGAACCTAGATTACCCTGGGATTTCATTTTATGAACCTAGTTTACCCTGGGATTTCATTTTATGAACCTAGATTACACTGGGATTTCATTTTATGAACATCATTTAGGCTGGGATTTCATTTTATGAACCTAGATTACCCTGGGATTTCATTTTATGAACCTAGATTACCCTGGGATTTCATTTTATGAACATTATTTACGCTGAGATTTCATTTTATGAACATTATTTAGGCTGGGATTTCATTTTATGAACCTAGATTACCCTGGGATTTCATTTTATGAACATTATTTACCCTGGGATTTCATTTTATAAACATTATTTACCCTGGGATTTCATTTTATGAACCTAGTTTACCCTGGGATTTCATTTTATGAATATTATTTAGGCTGGGATTTCATTTTATGAACCTAGATTACCCTGGGATTTCATTTTATGAACCTAGATTACCCTGGGATTTCATTTTATGAACATTATTTACTCTGGGATTTCATTTTATGAACCTAGTTTACCCTGGGATTTCATTTTATGAACCTAGATTACCCTGGGATTTCATTTTATGAACCTAGATTACCCTGGGATTTCATTTTATGAACATTATTTACCCTGGGATTTCATTTTATGAACCTAGTTTGCCCTGGGATTTCATTTTATGAACCTAGTTTACCCTGGGATTTCATTTTATGAACCTAGTTTACCCATTTTATGGTTTACCCTGGGATTTCATTTTATGAACCTAGATTACCCTGGGATTTCATTTTATGAACCTAGATTACCCTGGGATTTCATTTTATGAACATTAGTTTATTTCCCTGGGATTTCATTTTATGAACCTAGATTACCCTGGGATTTCATTTTTACTGGGATTTCATTTTATGGAACCTAGATTACCCTGGGATTTCATTTTATGAACCTATTTACCCTGGGATTTCATTTTGAATAGACCCTGGGATTTCATTTTATGAACCTAGTTTACCCTGGGATTTCATTTTATGAACCTAGAACTGGGATTTCATTTTATGTTTACCCTGGGATTTCATTTTATGAACCTAGATTACCCTGGGATTTCATTTTATGAACATTATTTACCCTGGATTTCATTTTATGAACCTATTTACCCTGGGATTTTTTATGAACCTAGTTTACCCTGGGATTTCATTTTATGAACCTAGTTTACCCTGGGATTTCATTTTATGAACCATTTTAGATTACCCTGGGATTTCATTTTATGAACCTAGATTTACCCTGGGATTTCATTTTATGAACCTAGATTACCCTGGGATTTCATTTTATGAACCTAGATTACCCTGGGATTTCATTTTATGAACATTATTTACCCTGGGATTTCATTTTATGAACATTATTTAGGCTGGGATTTCATTTTATGAACCTAGATTACCCTGGGATTTCATTTTATGAACCTGAACCTGGGAGTTTACCCTGGGATTTCATTTTATGAACCTACTTTACTGGGATTTCATTTTATGAACCTAGATTTCATTTTTACCCTGGGATTTCATTTTATGAACCTAGATTACCCTGGGATTTCATTTTATGAACCTAGATTACCCTGGGATTTCATTTTATGAACATTATTTAGGCTGGGATTTCATTTTATGAACCTAGATTACCCTGGGATTTCATTTTATGAACATTATTTAGATTTCATTTTTACCCTGGGATTTCATTTTATGAACCTATTTACCCTGGGATTTCATTTTATGAACCTAGATTACCCTGGGATTTCATTTTATGAATATTATTTAGGCTGGGATTTCATTTTATGAACCTATTTACCCTGGGATTTCATTTTATGAACCTATTTACCCTGGGATTTCATTTTATGAACATTATTTACCCTGGGATTTCATTTTATGAACCTAGTTTACCTGGGATTTCATTTTATGAACCTATTACCCTGGGATTTCATTTTATGAACCTAGATTACCCTGGGATTTCATTTTATGAACCTAGATTACCCTGGGATTTCATTTTATGAACCTATTATTTACCCTGGGATTTCATTTTATGAACATTATTTACTGGGATTTCATTTTATGAACCTAGATTACCCTGGGATTTCATTTTATGAACCTAGTTTACCCTGGGATTTTATGAACCTAGATTATGGGATTTCATGAACATTATTTACCCTGGGATTTCATTTTATGAACTGGGATTTCATTTTATGAACCTATTTACCCTGGGATTTCATTTTATGAACCTAGATTACCCTGGGATTTCATTTTATGAACCTATTTACCCTGGGATTTCATTTTATGAACCTAGATTACCCTGGGATTTCATTTTATGAACCTAGATTACCCTGGGATTTCATTTTATGAACCCTGGGATTTCATTTTATGAACATTATTTACCCTGGGATTTCATTTTATGAACCCCTGGGATTTCATTTTATGAACCTATTTACCCTGGGATTTCATTTTATGAACCTGGGATTTCATTTTATGAACCTAGATTACCCTGGGATTTCATTTTATGAACCTAGTTTACCCTGGATTTCATTTTATGAACCTATTTCTGGGATTTCATTTTATGAACCTAGATTACCCTGGGATTTCATTTTATGAACCTATTTACCCTGGGATTTCATTTTATGAACCTATTTACCCTGGGATTTCATTTTATGAACCTAGTTTACCCTGGGATTTCATTTTATGAATTTACCCTGGGATTTCATTTTATGAACATTATTTACCCTGGGATTTCATTTTGAATAGAACTGGGATTTCATTTTATGATTATTTACCCTGGGATTTCATTTTATGAAATTTACCCTGGGATTTCATTTTATGAACCTAGATTACCCTGGGATTTCATTTTATGAACCTATTTACCCTGGGATTTCATTTTATGAACATTATTTGAACCTAGATTACCCTGGGATTTCATTTTATGAACCTAGATTACTGGGATTTCATTTTATGAGGCTGGGATTTCATTTTATGAACCTATTTACCCTGGGATTTCATTTTTGAATGACCCTGGGATTTCATTTTATATTTACCCTGGGATTTCATTTTATGAACCTAGATTACCCTGGGATTTCATTTTATGAACCTAGTTTACCCTGGGATTTCATTTTATGAACCTAGTTTACCCTGGGATTTCATTTTATGAACCTAGTTTACCCTGGGATTTCATTTTATGAACCTAGTTTAGTTTACCCTGGGATTTCATTTTATGAACCTAGTTTACCCTGGGATTTCATTTTATGAATTTTATGAATTTTATGAACCTAGATTACCCTGGGATTTCATTTTATGAACATTATTTACGCTGGGATTTCATTTTATGAACATTATTTAGGCTGGGATTTCATTTTATGAACCTAGATTACCCTGGGATTTCATTTTATGAACCTAGTTTACCCTGGGATTTCATTTTATGACCTACTGGGATTTCATTTTATGAACCTAGATTACCCTGGGATTTCATTTTATGAACCTAGATTACCCTGGGATTTCATTTTATGAACCTATTTACCCTGGGATTTCATTTTATGAACCTTTACCCTGGGATTTCATTTTATGAACCTATTTACCCTGGGATTTCATTTTATGAACTGGGATTTCTATGAACCTAGTTTACCCTGGGATTTCATTTTATGAACCTAGATTACCCTGGGATTTCATTTTATGAACATTATTTAGGCTGGGATTTCATTTTATGAACCTAGATTACCCTGGGATTTCATTTTATGAACCTAGATTACCCTGGGATTTCATTTTATGAACCTACTGGGATTTCATTTTATGAACCTAGATTACCCTGGGATTTCATTTTATGAACTGGGATTTATTTTACCCTGGGATTTCATTTTATGAACCTAGATTACCCTGGGATTTCATTTTTACCCTGGGATTTCATTTTATGAACCTAGATTTCATTTTATGAACCTAGTTTACCCTGGGATTTCATTTTATGAACCTAGTTTACCCTGGGATTTCATTTTATGAACCTAGATTACCCTGGGATTTCATTTTATGAACCTATTTACCCTGGGATTTCATTTTATGAACCTAGTTTACCCTGGGATTTCATTTTATGAACCTATTTACCCTGGGATTTCATTTTATGAACCATTTTATGTTTACCCTGGGATTTCATTTTATGAACCTAGATTACCCTGGGATTTCATTTTATGAACCTAGATTTACCCTGGGATTTCATTTTATGAACCTAGATTACCCTGGGATTTCATTTTATGAACATTATTTACCTGGGATTTCATTTTATACCTGGGATTTATTTTGGTTTACCCTGAATTTCATTTTATGAGATTTCATTTTATGAACCTAGATTACCCTGGGATTTCATTTTATGAACTAGATTACCCTGGGATTTCATTTTATGAACCTAGATTACCCTGGGATTTCATTTTATGTTTACCCTGGGATTTCATTTTATGAACCTAGTTTACCCTGGGATTTTTCATTTTATGAACCTAGTTTACCCTGGGATTTCATTTTATGAACCTAGATTACCCTGGGATTTCATTTTATGAACCTAGATTACCCTGGGATTTCATTTTTTATGAACATTTTATTATTTACCCTGGGATTTCATTTTATGAACATTATTTACCCTGGGATTTCATTTTATGAACCTATTTACCCTGGGATTTCATTTTATGAACCTAGATTACCCTGGGATTTCATTTTATGAACCTATTTACCCTGGGATTTCATTTTATGAACCTAGATTACCCTGGGATTTCATTTTATGAACATTATTTACCTGGGATTTCATTTTATGAACCCTGGGATTTCATTTTATGAACCTAGTTTACCCTGGGATTTCATTTTATGAACCCTGGGATTTCATTTTATGAACATTATTTACCCTGGGATTTCATTTTATGAACCTATTTACCCTGGGATTTCATTTTATGAACCTAGATTACCCTGTGATTTCATTTTATGAACATTATTTACGCTGGGATTTCATTTTATGAACCTAGTTTACCCTGGGATTTCATTTTATGAACCTAGATTACCCTGGGATTTCATTTTATGAACATTATTTAGGCTGGGATTTCATTTTATGAACATTAGATTACCCTGGGATTTCATTTTATGAACCTAGATTACCCTGGGATTTCATTTTATGAACCTAGATTACCCTGGGATTTCATTTTATGAACCTATTTACCCTGGGATTTCATTTTATGAACATTTTATGAACCTATTTGGGATTTCATTTTATGAACCTAGTTTACCCTGGGATTTCATTTTATGAACTAGATTAGATTTCATTTTTACCCTGGGATTTCATTTTATGAACCTAGATTACCCTGGGATTTCATTTTATGAACCTAGTTTACCCTGGGATTTCATTTTATGAACCTAGATTACCCTGGGATTTCATTTTATGAACCTAGATTACCCTGGGATTTCATTTTATGAACATTATTTACCCTGGGATTTCATTTTATGAACCTATTTACCCTGGGATTTCATTTTATGAACCTTTACCCTGGGATTTCATTTTATGAACCTAGTTTACCCTGGGATTTCTGGGATTTCATTTTATGAACCTAGATTTCATTTTATGAACCTAGATTACCCTGGGATTTCATTTTATGAACCTAACTGGGATTTCATTTTATGAACATTATTTACCCTGGGATTTCATTTTATGAACCTAGTTTACCCTGGGATTTACCCTGGGATTTCATTTTATGAACCTAGATTACCCTGGGATTTCCTGGGATTTCATTTTATGAACCTAGATTACCCTGGGATTTCATTTTATGAACCTAGATTTACCCTGGGATTTCATTTTATGAACATTATTTACCTGGGATTTCATTTTATGAACTGGGATTTCATTTTATTTACCCTGGGATTTCATTTTATGAACCTAGTTTACCCTGGGATTTCATTTTATGAACCTATTTACCCTGGGATTTCATTTTATGAACCTATTTACCCTGGGATTTCATTTTATGAACCTAGATTACCCTGGGATTTCATTTTATGAACATTATTTACCCTGGGATTTCATTTTATGAACCTAGTTTACCCTGGGATTTCATTTTATGAACATTATTTACCCTGGGATTTCATTTTATGAACCATTATTTACCCTGGGATTTCATTTTATGAACCTAGTTTACCCTGGGATTTCATTTTATGAACCTAGATTACCCTGGGATTTCATTTTATGAACCTAGATTATATTTACCCTGGGATTTCATTTTATGAATTATTACCCTGGGATTTCATTTTATGAAGGCTGGGATTTCATTTTATGAACCATTACCCTGGGATTTCATTTTATGAACCTAGTTTACCCTGGGATTTCATTTTATGAACATTATTTAGGCTGGGATTTCATTTTATGAACCCTGGGATTTCATTTTATGAACATTATTTACCCTGGGATTTCATTTTATGAACATTATTTAGGCTGGGATTTCATTTTATGAACCTAGATTACCCATTATTTGGCTGGGATTTCATTTTATGAACATTATTTACCCTGGGATTTCATTTTATGAACCTATTTACCCTGGGATTTCATTTTATTATTTACCCTGGGATTTCATTTTATGAACCTATTTACCCTGGGATTTCATTTTATGAACCATTATTTAGGCTGGGATTTCATTTTATACATTATTTACCCTGGGATTTCATTTTATGAACATTATTTACCCTGGGATTTCATTTTATGAACCATTATTTAGGCTGGGATTTCATTTTTATAGATTTACCCTGGGATTAATTTTATGAACCTAGTTTACCCTGGGATTTCATTTTTTGAACATTATTTAGGCTGGGATTTCATTTTATGAACCTAGTTTACCCTGGGATTTCATTTTATGACCATTATTTAGGCTGGGATTTCATTTTATGAACCTACAGAGACATATGTTACAATTCTACGACGCATTTTATGATCCCTAATATCATTTTCTACTAGTATGTCTACGTTATGCCATCACCATTTAAATCATGTTTACAGTGTAGCCCTACACCCTAAGAATGACTGGATTATCTTGGCTGTTACATCCTCTCTGTCTATGGTTGCTTGCCAAACGGCACCCTCTTTGCATTTTAGTTCATAATATAGGACATAGGGTGCAACCTGGGACTGGGATTTCATCTGGGATTTCATTGAACCTCTGGGATTTCTGTCTATGGAGATGGCTGGGGAAGAGGGTGGGCATTTTATGAACCTAGTTTACCCTGGGATTTCAGCTAGCTTCAAGACTCGTCTCATTTCTTTAAGCTGAGTAAACGCAGCTCGGGAGTTTGGGAGAGAGATAGATACGGAGATACCAGGGAAGAATTTCACCTGAACAAAGAGGCTGGTTGTGTTGACGCTCCACCAGGGGCTTGATCTCTGTCATTTAACAGAGAAAAGGACACTGTTCAGTAGAGGGAAGGATGGAGGGAGGGAGAGATGGAGGGAGGCATGTAGAGAGGGATGGAGGGAGGGATGTAAGAGGGGGATGTAGAGAGGGATGGAGGGATGGATGTAGAACATCTAGAGGGATGGAGAGGGATTTCAAGAGGGATTTCATTTTATGGATGTATGAACATTAGAGGGATGGAGGGATGGATGTAGAGAGGAATGTAAAGAGGGATGGATGGATGTAGAGCGGGATGGATGGATGGATGGATGTAGAGAGGGATGGGAGGTGGGATGGATGTAGAGAGGGAAGGAGAGGAGGAATGTAGAGAGGGATGGAGGGAGGAATGTAGAGAGGGATGGAGGAAGGAATGTAGAGAGGGATGGATGTAGAGAGGGATGTAAAGAGGGAGGGTTGGAGGGATGGATGTAAAGAGGGATGTAAAGAGGGATGGAGGGATGGATGTTGAGAGGGATGGAGGGATGTAAAGAGGGATGGATGTAGAGGGATGTAGAGCGGGATGTGGAGAGGGATGGAGGGAGGATGTAGAGGGGGATGGAGGGAGAGATGTAGAGAGGGATGGGGGAGGGATGTAGAGAGGGATGGAGGGAGGGATGTAGAGGGGGATAGAGGGATGGATGTAAAGGGGGATGGAGGGAGGAATGGGTGTAAAGAGGGATGTCGGGAGGGATAGAGGGATGGATGTAGAGAGGGATGGAGGGATGGATGTAAAGAGGGATGGAGGGATGGATGTAAAGAGGGATGGAGGGAGGGATAGAGGGATGGATGTAGAGAGGGATGGAGGGATGGATGTAAAGAGGGATGGAGGGAGGGAGGGATAGAGGGAGGGATGTAGAGGGAGGGATAGAGGGATGGATGGAGGGAGGGAGGGAGGGGGAGGGATGTAGAGGGATGGGATAGAGGGATGGAGGATGAGAGAGGGATAGAGGGAGGGATGTAGAGAGGGATAGAATGGAGGGAGGGATAGAGGGAGGGATGTAGAGAGGGATAGAGGGAGGGATGTAGAGTGGGATAGAGGGAGGGATGGAGAGAGGGATAGAGGGAGGGATGTAGAGAGGGATAGAGGGAGGGATGGAGGGAGGGATGTAGAGAGGGATAGAGGGAGGGATGGAGGGAGGGATGGAGAGAGGGATAGAGAGAGGGATGTAGAGAGGGAAAGATCACAGATTTTCCCATGATATTATTTTTCTCACATTATCTTTTTCAGTCAGCAAAACCTCAGCACAGCAACCCTATCGAAACAGTCATTTCAAAATGTCTGCCAATTGTATTTGCTCAAGACCATATGCTGTGTCATTGTTAAATTGAATGTAATTATGTTTTTAGATTATGATTGTTGTTGTCATCGTGAACCTGACTGATCAGAAGCCTAACCCAGTTTTTTTTTTGTATAGCGTTGAACCTGGTATGGTCCTCTCTGGAGAATAATTTATTAAAGGGGACAGAGGGGTTACTCTGTCCTCTGCTGGTGGATGTTGGCCAGTGCAACAGGTTCATGACCAGAAAGTGGCATTCGGAGTGGTAAATGTGTTACTTTTCGGTATAATTTGGTTCAAGTCAATATAGCTTTAAGGTGATCATATGACAGCGATTGCTTTTGATTTTCATTACAGACGGAAAATTATGATTCTTGCACTTGTTGTCCATTTCCCTTAAATTGAACTTTTGTAGCATGTTGAGTAAAAGTCAGCTACTTCACAGAAGTGTAGTTAATCCATACAAATATACCTTCATAAATATTCATGACATGGCTGTCATGGCTTTATCATTATAATTATCTTTGGCTCCCTTCCTCCTCAAACCTTTTACACCGGGATTCCTTGTATTGCGGCTATGCGAATGAGAAGCACAGCATTTAAAGTAAATTATGCATATTAACACTGAGTATGAATATGTATGTCAATGTATATGAATGTACCTATGTACTGTATATGTCTATGGGTGTGAATATGTATGTGCACGTTTGAAGCCAATGCAAGCAGCCAGTGACCGTAGACTAGGAGGAGGACTGATGGCCAGGCAAAGAGAACCAGATGGCTGGAAATATAGACTACTAAATTATTCATCAGGTTTGGAGCCTTGGGATAGATGGGAAGCTAGCTAGAGTGGACGGTTTTATTAGCTAGGAGTCGGTGGAGGACACAGAGAGGGGGGGGAGACAAAGAGGGGGAGAGGGAATGAGAGAGTTGGGAGGGAGAGATACTGTAGACGGTCTAGATACAGGCTGTTCTGCACTCATAGTTAAGTGTGACTAAATTGAACATCATTCCCATTTTATGCACTTTTCTCTCTGTGTGTAGTCTGACCTTGAACTTAAGCTGAAAATAACTTGCTATTCACACTATTAATTCGGCTTGGAGATGTAAGAAGTGAAGTTATGGCGAAGTTGTCTACAGATACGCCATATTCTGACTTCACTCGCAAGGTCGAGCAAACCTGCCGCTTCCAATTGGGAAAAGCATCTACTTAATTTTTTCGAAAAGAAATAACAGCGTTCTCCATGCACTATCATTTATAAGTTGACAAGATAAGAGCTAGTGATAATACACACAGCAATTGTTTTAGATCATTTTTCCTTATGATCCCTGGAGATTAATGTGAAACCAGCCACATGGACACAAACTGAAAATCATATCAACATGACATGTATTGGGCCCCTTTTCCACAGTTAAGTAGGCTATAAATAGATGTGCCATTATTCAGAATTGTAATTGTGTGCCCTCATAATTTGCGTGGATGAAATATGGACAAGATATAGGCTTCTATATAGGCTTCTATTGTGCTGAACCTGCCGAGTTGATGCATGTGCTTTAGAATGTTTCAATTATATACGCGGGTTTTCTCCATTTTACTGTACAATTTTTATCATGTTAAATATTAGCCACTATCGGGAGCCACCGTCAGTAATACCCACATACATTTTTAACTGTCACTTTAGTGTTCATTTTCTTCAATTTGTAGCTTACATTTCACATCATTCCATTCCATTGACCTTTCTTTCCTCTGTCACGTCTGTGCAGTTGTTCCTGAGGGTCACTAGCATTACTGGATCATATTAGGCTAACGCTGTACAGTACTTTAGGACATGTAGCCTATTAGAATCATTATGGAACAGACCACACGTAGCAGGTTAAACCTGGAGCCTGGCGTATGGCTCGTACAGTTCCATGATTAGTCAGAATGAGGGTAGATTTATAGGACTATTGTTCAACCTCTATTGTGCACTTTTTTTCCACCTTCCAATATTTAATGAAAAACTATACATTCTAAAAACGTTTAACAAGACTAGGCCAACAAAAGAGGACATAGACACAACTTTTAACTTTGAAGATGTGCCTAAAATAATCTACAAGATCAGAGTATTTATTAATCTACCAGTTGGTGCTGAAACGGAGACGAAGATGCATTAATGGCATTCTTTCATTGATCCCTACTTTCTGAACTCTTCTCTCAATCTATTCTAGTCTGTCGACAAAATTATAATTCATGTACATTGTATTTAAAGGGATGGGTTAAGATAAATGTACTGAAAACTCCACGAGAAAATCTCATGGCCACCAAGTGGGAGGTTTTTCAGCAGTTTAACTAAATGTATTCAGCGTGCGCCAGGGGATCCACGCCTGCAAAGCCTGTTACTCACCTGCATAAGGTATTCATCTGAGAAAAGCCTAGGAAAGGCGAACATTTCTTAAGTCAGAATCGGCCCCTTACTGTTAAGCATGTTGTCTGCATTACTGTAAATGTTTCAAGCGAGGCTTGTTACACGGTGTTGAAGTAATATGGCATTGTTCTTTATTTATTCTTATTTACCTTGGGCCCGATTCAGACGCTTTTCCTACACACTTCCAGATAGTTGTTATCTTATGCAGGTGCATAACGGGCTTTGCAGGCTTGGTTCGCTTGCGAGAGCTGAATACATTTAATTCAACCCCTGAAAACCCTCCTACTTGCTGGCCAACAGATTTTCTCGTGGAGTTTAAGATCAAGGTCAGATTACACTTAGAGAGAAAAGTGCATTAAAAGGGAATTCCGTTCCATTTACGTGCATTTAACTCAGGTCGGAATTACCTCCCTTGTGAATGACATACAGTGACGTCAAAAACACCCCTTAACCGCATAAAAACACCCCTTAACCGCATAAAAACACCCCTTAACCGCATAAAAACACCCCTTAACCGCATAAAAACACCCCTTAACCGCATAAAAACACCCCTTAACCGCATAAAAACACCCCTTAACCGCATAAAAACACCCCTTAACCGCATAAAAACACCCCTTAACCGCATAAAAACACCCCTTAACCACTTAATAAGTTGCAAGGACTCATTCCATGTTCTATAATAGTGGTTAACATATATTTTTTTAGAACTACCCCATCTCTGTACCCCACACATACAATTATCTGTAAGGTCCCTCAATCGAGTATTGAATTTCAAGCACAGATTCAACCATAAAGACCAGGAAGGTTTTTCAATGGCTCATGTGTAAAAAAAACAACAACAAAAAAAACAACAGATGCTGAATATCCGTTTGAGCATGGGGAAGCTATTAATTAGGCTTTAGATGGTGTATCAATATACCCAGTCACTCAGTTGCTGGAGAGGAAGGAAACTGCTCTGGGATTTCACCATGAGACCAATGATGATTTTCAAACAGTTGAATGTTTGTGATATGAGAAAACATTGGAGTGACTCCACAACACTGAGCTAAATAACAGAGTGAAACAAAGGAAGCCTGTACAGAATAGAATATTCCAAAACATGCATCCTGTTTGCAATAAAGCACTTAAATACTGCAATAATGTGGGAAATACATTTTTGTCCTGAATATAAAGTGTTATGTTTGGGGCAAATTCAACACATCACTGAGTACCACTTTTCATATTTTCAAGCATGGTGGTGGCTGCATCATGTAATGGGTATGCTCGTCATTAGGAAGGACTAGGGAGTTTTTCAGGATAAAAATAAACGGAATAAAGCTATAAGCACAGGCAAAATCCTAGAGGAAAACCTGGTTCAGTCTGTTTTGCAACAGACACTGGGCAAATTGCTTACCAAGGCAACATTGAGTGTTCCTGAGTGACCTGGTTACAGTTTTAACTTAAATTGGTTTGAATATCTATGGCAAAACATGAAAATGGCTGTCCAGCAATGCTCAACAATCAACTTAACAGAGCTTGATTGAGACGTTTTAAAAGAATAATGATCAAATATTGTACAATCCAGGTGTGCAAAGCTCTTAGAGACTTACCCAAAAAGACTCACAGCTGTCGTTGCCGTCAATGGTGCTTCTACAATTATTGGCTCAGGGGTGTGAATATTTAATTTTCAATACATTTGAAAACATTTCTAAAAACATGTTTTCACTTTATCATTATGGGGTGTTGTGTGTAGATGAGTGAGAAAAAATGTGTAATAAGTCAAGGGGTATGACTACTTTCTGAAAGCATTGTACATACAAGTGACATAATTCTGTCCTTCTGTCCCTTTAAATGGGTGACATGCATTCTCACTCTGATTCGCTCTCACTCTGTCACTCTCAGTCAGACACACACACAAATCAAATTATATTTGCCTCATGCGCCGAATACAACAGGTGTAGACTTTACTGTGAAATGCTTGCTTATGAGCCCTTCAAAACGATGCAGAGTTTTTAAAATTTTGAAGAAAATAAAAATAGTAATTTAATACACAAGAATGGAGCTACATACAGGGAGAGCACAAACACACACTCACACACACTCACATAAACAAACAGACATACACACACACACTCACTCCTCTGTGGAAGGCTCAGGGGAAATAGAGCAGAGAGCCTTCACTGAGCAAGGGCTGTCTGGTGTCATGGCAACTAGTGTGGATTACCCCACCCTCTCTCCATCAGGCAGATAGTGAGAGAGCGTGAGAGAGCGATAGAAGGTGGTGTGGGGGGTACAGGTATGTCTGTATTAGCCTATGTATTTTTATAGATAAAATATATTTGAGAATGTAAATAAATCTATTAGGATATTTTATGTGATGAATCTGAATACTGTAGCAGAGGGAGAGGAAAGGAAGGCACCAGCCTGACGGTAGCTACAAGCTAGCTATAGCGTTGTGCTCTGGGTGGGTGTCCTATAAAAGATAGGGGTGTCGAACTCCCCGCGGACCGCTTTCGGTCTTCAACGAGGTCTGGAGGGCCCCACTGAAAATTGTTTATATTTCCTTGCCATCAACATTAGCAAAAAAATTGTATTCTATACATAGTTTTTGGAATTTTCAATACTCCCTAACTAGCTTTAATTTCAGTGGTTCATTTTAAAGTATATTGAGTTTGTTCTCCCCCCCAAAAATATATACAGTACAGTATATATATATATTTTTTTAAATCTAACCACCCTCAGGCTGGATTGGAGCCCCTATGTTTGACACTCATTGGATAGAGTGATAGACAAGGGGAGAGGTGTGGAAACCTCTTATAGAAGAGATGCTGAGGAGAAACAGGGGTGGAAGGTTGGCAGAAAGGATGGAGAATTAAGTGGAGCGATACTAGGAGTCGGGAACGAGGGAAATCGGCGAAGATAGGACGGGAGGGAGGGTGGAGAAAGAGGCAGAGTGGAGAGTGGGAACATTGGGTCATTTGAGGACACACAAAAAAACTTCTCTCATACTGACATCTCTCACAGCCCCCATGATGACTTCATTACACCCTGGCTTCAGAATGGAGCCATCCTCACCCTCAGTCCTCACCACCCACAAATTGGGACAGGGGTTTTGTCTGAAATGGAACCCTATTCCCTAGCCTATATACTGTAGTGTACTTGGTTTAGGGCTCTGGTCGAAAGTACTGCAATATAGGGAATAGGGTACCATTTTGGATACAATCAGGTTGACAAGCTGTTATACCAGTGGGGATCTACAGAACACACACATTCACAGTTAAAATGTTCCTGAAATACTCACTTTTCCCCATTTCCCTGTTTACCCTACACTCAGTATGACATCATTACCTGCTCTGGTGTACATTACCATTCCATCTTACACCGGTGGCTGTGTCTTCTAGTCCAGACAGAGGAGCGCTCTACTGTTGACAGTCGAGCCGTGTCTGAGTCATGACCAGGCCACACATAATTACACCGCTATAGACATTAACTCAAAGTACATGGCATTAACTGCTACTTTGATTACCTGTGTTACCAGGTAGGCTGGGAGGGAACACTCAGAGGCTGCCAGTAAAGCAGAGAGGCTGTCTAGTGGAAGACTAGCAGTGTAGTGTCTGGCTATTGGCTAATGGACGCCCAGTAGGAATCACTGTAATAGCTCTCTGGTTACACCGCCGCTATTTGGAATTCAAGGTCATAATTAAGACCTTTTATTACAAAAGGCTTTAAAATTAGAACAGAATCCACTCCAATAAACGGATCCGCCGGCTAATTCAGAGAGAGAGGTTTTTTCTCTCTGTGTTTTTGAAGCGGTGCCCAGAATAGACCACTCGTCTTGAGAAATGTACAGAGAAAAACATTCAAAATGAGAATTTCCCCTTTGAAGGATTCACAGATTTTTTCCAGGAATATGCAACATGCCAGGAATGAACGGAATTTCATTTTTCTTTGGGTTGTAATTATTACAATCAAGATGATAGCCATAAACCACTACTTGTTTCCACTGTATTCTACATCGTGGCCGCCTAATGTAGTCGAGAATGTAGTGTGTCATGCAACAATCATTTACAACAATGATTATTAGCATCAGAACTGTTTTATGAAATGTTCACTCTGTCAATGTGAAGATCATATTTGAAAGTGTTTTTCCTCTATGGAAATGAGTGCACTGTTTAAACCACCTTCTCTCTGCATGTGATTCAGCAGTTCTGTGCATAGACTGAACCTAGTGAAGCATCAAGGGAGAAGTGTATGAAAACAGATACTTGCTCATCTGTCTTAGTCCCTTTATGCCATATACACTGAGAATACCAAACATTAAGAACAACTTCCTAATATTGAGTTGAACCCCCTTTTGCCCTCAGAACAGCCTCGATTCATCGGGGCACAAGGGGTTGATTCCAATGCGTCTCACAGTTTTGTCAAGTTGGCTAGATGTCCTTTTGGTGGTGGACCATTCTTGATACACACGGGAAACTGTTGAGCGTGAAAAACCCAGCAGCATTGCAGTTCTTGACACAAACCGGTGTGCCTGGCTCCTACTACCATACCCCATTCAAAGACACTTAAATATTTTGTCTTGCCCATTCACTCTGAATGGCACACACACACAATCCATGTCTCAATTGTTGCATGGCTTAAAAATCCTTCTTTAACCTGTTTTCCCCTTCATCTACACTGATTGAAGTGGATTTAACATGTGACAACAATAAGGAATCATAGCTTCACTTGGATTAACCTGGGCAGTCTGTCATGGA
This sequence comes from Oncorhynchus masou masou, assembly GCF_036934945.1. Lineage (NCBI taxonomy): Eukaryota > Metazoa > Chordata > Actinopteri > Salmoniformes > Salmonidae > Oncorhynchus > Oncorhynchus masou. Next base: position 57,185,465 of record NC_088220.1, read on the forward strand.
AAGAGCACGTATTCTTAATGTTTTGTACACTCAGTATATATCAACGTAGTGGCATGATGATAAGATATATGCTTGTTTCATGTTGTGTGTCTTTCAGGAACCAGAGACAGTATCCACAGGAGCCATGAACGGAAGAGAGCAGCCTCACAAGATCATTCGCACCACTTCTGGAGTATTCTTAGCTGGGTCATTCCACGAAAAGAGTGCCTTTTGCGTCCCTTTGATATTTTAAGTAGAAATTGTGCACCAATATTTAATTTAAAACCCTGCTATATTAAATTCAGTGCCCTGGAGAATTCACTACTTTTGAAATGTGAGTAAAGAAAACTAAAGTGACAAAATTCAGCATTTTTACATTTTCCTCTGTGACTTCAGGCTTTTAACCCACTTAACCACAACCTTGTAAAGCCCTCTTTGTTTTGTTGCTTTGACAAAGTCATTTCTGAAGAGTATTATTTATTTCTTGTGATTAGTGATTAATTTACTGTCACTGATTTTAAGGTCAACCCTGTTGCGTGAACAGATCTCTCTTTTTAAAACGGTAAAACTATTCCTTTAAAAAATAAAAAAATAAACGAAACATTGAACATCTAAAAATCAAATCATAGTGTAAAAGCAGGTGAGCTGGTTCTACTCTTTTTGGCCATTATCTGGTGTTTTGTGGCAGAAACCGTCCACCCTGTTACCCATAGATAGACAGGCTAGAAATGTTTTAACAATTGAATTTGTTTTGTGAAGCTTGCATTCAATTGCGACTCCCTGTTGCACACAACAAGCTTCCATTCCCCCTGTCACAAGGGGATTTATGACTTGATTTAATATGAAATCGTCAACCCTGTCACTTTATTTGGCACTTATTTTATTTGACTTTTCGAGATGGGAAAACGTGTTTGTATTAAGTTGAACATGTGCTCTTTATGACAGAATGTTTTAAATTTGGTGAAACCAAGATACACTTCTCAAAAGGCTACTTTTACCAGACCGCATTTCAAGTGTGCCTGTAGAATCTGTATTGGAGCAGTCCTTGGAGCAGTCCTTGGAGCAGTCCTTGGAGCTCGCCACCCTGCTGGAATGTACCTTGGGTCTGGGCCTCCTCTCTCAGTGTCTCCTGTCTTCCTCTCAGCTCTGTTCAGCTGCTGCAGCTATACACTCTCTGTGGTCATCAGCCTATGAATACAACAGCTGCCACCAACAGCCTTCCCATGGCACATGTATAGACACACGCACACACACACACAAGCACATGCATGCCCTCTCGCACACATGCATGCACAGAAAATACACACTTGAGTATGCACATTCACTCTCAAGCACGCAAGCACATGCATAGACTTAGGCATGCATGCACGCACGCACGCTTGCACACACACACACACGCATGCACACCCACAGACACACAAACACAGACATGCACACAGACACACACATACGCTATATATACAAAAGTATGTGGACACCCCCTCAAATGAGTGGATTTGGCTGACAGGTGTATATAATCGAGCACACCTTTTCCAACAATCAGTTTGTCAAATATCTGCCCTGCTAGAGCTGCCCCGGTCAACTGTAAGTGCTGTTATTGTGAAGTGGAAACGTCTAGGACAGGTTTTGTCTTTATTCGCGTGTGGTTTTATTTGGCCCCCCAAGTTTTCTGAGCAAAAAATACAATTAAAAAAAGTTGGAAGTAAAAGACCATAAAAACACCTGGAAATCAGCTCCAAGTGATTTTATTTTAAGAAATCTGTTCCCAGGTATTCCCACGCATAATAGAGAGACACATGATCAAATAAAATACAATTGTATTTGTCACCTGCACCGAATATAACAAGTGTAGACCTTACCGTGAAATGGTTACTGACAAGCCCTTAACCAACAACGCAGTTCAAGAAATAGAGTTAAGAAAATATTGACTAAATAAACTAAAGTAAAAAATGTAATAAAAGTAACACAATAAAATAACAACAACTAGGCTATATACAGGGGGTACTGGTACGGAGTCGATGTGCGGGGGTACAGGTTAGTCAAGGTCATTTGTTCATGTAGGTAGGGGTAAAGTGACTGACTATGCATAGATAATAAACACAGAGTAAAAGCAGTGTAAAAACTTGGCTTAGAAGCTGATAAGGAGCCTTTTGGCACTCCGGTACCGCTTGCAGTGCGGTAGCAGAGAGAACAGTGTATAACTTGGGTGACTGGAGTCTTTCACAATGTTTTTGGGCCTTCCTCTGACACCGCCTAGTATATAGGTCCTGGATGGCAGGAAGCTTGGCCCATGTGATGTACTGGGCTGTAGGCACCACCCTCAGTTAGTGCCTTACGGTCGGATGCAGAGCAGTTGCCGTACCAGGCGGTGATGCAATCGGTCAGAATGCTCTCAATGGTGCAGCTGTAGAACTTTTATTAGGATCTGGGGACCCATGCCAGATCTTTTCAGTCTCCTGAGGGGGAAAAGATGTTGTCGTGCCCTCTTCACGACTGTCTTGGTGTGTTTGGACCATTATAGTTTGTTGGTGATGTGGACACCAAGGAACTTCAAACTCTCAACCTGCTCCACTACAGCCCCTTCGCTGTGAATAGGGGCGTATTCGACCCTCCTTTTCCTGTAGTCCACGATCATCTCCTTTGTCTTGCTCATGTTGAGGGAGAGGTTGTTATCCTGGCACGACACTGCCAGGTCTCTGACCTCCTTCAAATAGGCTGCCTCATTGTTGTCAGTGATCAGGCCTATAGTACCATAGTTTTTACATTTTATTTAAAATATAACCTTTGTTTAAGTAGGCAAGCCAGATCTTTACCTTGTCAGCTCGAGGATTTGATCTAGCAACCTTTCGGTTACTGGCCCAATGCTCTAATCACTAGGCTACCTACCGCCTAGTGTCATTGTCAAATTTAATGATGGTGTTGGAGTCGTGCTTGGCCACTCAGTCGTGGGTGAACAGGGAGTACAGGAGGGGACTAAGCACGCACCCCTGAGGGGCCCTCGTGTTGAGGATTAGCGTGGCATATGTGTTGTTGTCTACCCTTACCAACTGAGGGTGGCCCGTCAGGAAGTCCAGGATCCAGTTGCAGAGGGAGGTGTTTAGTCCTAGGGTCCTTAGCTTAGTGATGAGCTTTGTGGGCACTATGGTGTTGAACGCTGAGCTGTAGTCAATGAACAGTATTCTCACATAGGGGCTGTAAGCAAGGTTTGAAATTATGATGTTTTAGTCAATCATTATATCTGCTTGGGCTTCTTGCGGTCAATTTGCAGTCTACAAATTATTAGTAATTATGTTCCGGCCCCCCGACCATCCGCAGCTAAATCTAGTTGATGATCCCTGCTCTAGGAGCAACAATGGCTCAGCTGTGAAGTGGTACAGTAGACCACTCAAACTCATAGAACTGGACACTCGAGTACTGAAGCACGTCAAAATCATCTGTCATCGGTTGCAACACTCACTTCCGAGTTCCAAACTGCCTCTGGAAGCAACGACAGCACAATAACCATTCGTCGGGAGCTTCATGAAATGGGTTTCCATGGCGCACACAAGCCTAAGATCACCATGCTCAATGCCAAGCATCGCTGGGTTGGAGTGGTGTAAAGCTCACCGCCATTGGACTCTGGAGCAGTGGAAACGTGTTCTCTGGAGTGATGAATCATGCTTCACTATCTGGCTGTCCGACGGACAAATCTGGGTTCGATGGATGCCAGGAGAACTCTACCTACCCCAATGCATAGTGCCAACTGTAAAGTTTGGTGGAGGAGGAGTAATGATCTTGGGCTTTTTTTCATGTTTTAGGCTCTTCAGTTTCAGTAAAGGGAAATCTTAACGCTACAGCATACAATGACATTCTTGATGATTCTGTGCTTCCAACTTTGTGGCAACAGTTTGGGGAAGGCCCTTTCCTGTTTCAATATGACAATGCCCCCATGCACAAATCGAGGTCCATACAGAAATGGCTTTTCGAGATCGTTGTGGAAGAACTTGACTGGCCTGCACAGAGCCCTGACCTCAACTCCATTGAACACCTTTGGGATGAATTGGAACACCAACTGCGAGCCAAGCCTAATCGCTCAACATCAGTGCCCGACCTCACTAATGCTCTTGTGGCTGAATGGAAGCAAGTCCCTGCAGCAATGTACCAACATCTAGTGGAAAGCCTTCCCAGAAGAGTGGAGGCTGTTATTGCAGCAAAGGGGACCAACTCCATATTAATGCCCATGATTTTGGAAGGAGATGTTCGACGAACAAGTGTCCACATACTTTTGGTCATGTTGTGTATCCCCATTACCATACCAAACCACAAGTACTGTATAAAGATAGTCCTCATTACGTGGATGTTATTTGTGAGCGATAACACAATTCCTGTACCAACACGCAATGCTAACACCAGCAGTGTTTGCCTGCTGCCCCTGACAGCAGCAGCTGGACGAGTCCTTTACCTTTAGTATTCATAATTTAAAATGCAGTCTGTTTATTGTTTTTGGCATCTCCCACTAACCAGCCTCAAGTACATGTCGTCTACAACACTTGCAACCACAGACATCCATTACAATTCTTTGTAAATGAACAATGAATTGAGCAGATGAACGCTTGAAAGGCTTTGACTGAATGAGCGTGGCAAACGATCCCAGGCATTAACCTGGTGCGGAGGAGGAGGAGTCATTGCAAGGTTAAAGCCCAGCAGCACGTCGTCGAAAGAGAGAGAAGTGGGATAAAGACCTGGTGCCAGGAATACATTTTGATGACGGCGGGAAAGGCCAAGTGCCTTGAGCAAATTGCTTTGGGGTTACAGAGATAATGCTGAAAGCTTTAAGCTGAGGGGTTTTCAGTCTGGGGCCTGGAGCCACTGTTTACTGCAGCTCATGGCTACTGCAGCTGCTAGAGAGAGAGAGAGAGACAGAGAGAGAGATGGCATCTTGGATGTTGTCCCTGATCCAAGGCAGGATGGGCGACGTGGGTTGTAGGGTACGTCAGACCAGCCTGGCATACGCAGCCTGTACCTGACAACCCACCACAAGAGCTGATGTGTTTGGGGGTGGGGGCGGGGTGTTTTGAAGAGGAAGGGGTTGGGTGTGTGCGTGTCCCTGTGTGTGTGTGCGTCCACCACTAATGTGTATGTGTGTCTCCACGTGTATGCTTGTGTGTTTGTTTGTGTGTAGAAATGCCATGCCCTCCCCAGCGTTGCTGGCTCCAGAAGGTTAGCCATGCCCAACGCAGAGGGAGCTGCCAGTGCTGAGCTGTCAGGCACTTCTGCAGGGCATTGATTAAGTGGCACACAACAGCACAGCACAGCGCTACTGCCTCACCTGCCATTAGCTGAGCCAGCGCCAGCCAATACCCACGCATGAGTCAGGGAATATTGGTGTGGTTCGAGACAGACTATCAGCCAATAAGAGCTGACTGTGTTTTGTGGCAGAGAGAGAAAGAAGGTGGAAGAGAGAGGGGGGAGTGAGGGAATGAGAGAGAGGTGGAGAGAGAATGAAAAGAGAGGAAGAGAGAAAGGGAATTGGAGAGAGCCTTGGTAACAGAGAGGAGCTGGTTACAGGGAGACATGGATCTCAAATCAAATCAAAGTTTATTTGTCACATGCGCAGAATACAACAGTGAAATGCTTTCTTACAAGCCCTTAACCAACAATGCAGTTTTAGAGAAAAATACCTAAAAAAAATGAAATAAAAGTAACAAATAATTAAAGAGTTGCAGTAAAATAACAATAGCTAGGCTATATACAGGGGGTTACGGTACAGAGTTGAGGTAATTGAGGTAATATGTACATGTAGGCAGAGTTATTAAAGTGACTATGCATAGATGATAATAACAGAGAGTAGCAGCAGCGTTGTTTGTTGATTAAATGTACGATGGCACATTTAGAATATTTTCGAGAGGCTTTAATGAACCTGGCAAAGTGAAAATGTGTTATTGAAACCTAATGAGAGAAGTTAAGCACCAAACATGTAATGCATAACTTTTGTGAATAGTTACCGCTGATATGGCGGCGAACCTCTGCAAAGCAGCAATATCTAGGCTCCAACAATAGATAATTAAGAAATGAAAAAACAACTATGATTAGTGCTCATCGTTTTATTGGCATTAACATACAACTCTACTGAGACAGAGCAGTTCTGAGCATGTTTCAGATGAAGGATTTTACTATGGGAACAGCTGTTGACTTGTCAGTTTAAAAAGGGCTCAATGTAATATAGTCTAGTCCCTCATAGCATCCGTCGAGCTCTGCACTCTCTCTTCTGGCTTGGCATGGTGCTGTGCATTACCAGGCCTCCATAGCAAGACCACCAGCGCAGTTCCCTGTGTGTATGTGTGTGTGTGTGTATGTGTTCAAGTGCTTGCCTGTGTGAGGGCAGTCAGAGAATCTGATAATCTGTCATTATCCAATAAGAGCTGGGGGACTTCCATTGCCTCTTAAAACAAGAATGTCTGCATTTTTCTTTTTGACAGAGGATGTGGTTGTCATTTCTACTCAGAATCCTAATAGCCAATACAGTCATTGTTTTATTGGTTTATGTTGCAAACTACTTGGTATGCTGTGGTCAGGGAAACACTATTAATTCAGATAATAATGGCATAGAGTGTGGCATGTCTAGCGTCTACGTCACTTACCAAAGGTTTGATGTTTGTCATGAGTGAATCAGCATTTAAGGAAAGAAATAGTAAAGACCATGACCTGAAACATTGTTGATACTGGTAGTGTAACGTTAGGTAGACCAGAGGTTCTGAAACTTTTGGGGTCCAAGGGAACCCTTTTGTGATAGCAAATTCATCAGGGCACCCCTCATAATCAGAACACAACTCGAGTGAGATAAAAAAGGAGTTCTACTATGACCTTGGCAGTGCATGGCTGGACCCTGGGAAGGAACATGTTAAAGGCCCGCCTCTTGCCCTCATGAGAGAAATGTTGCAGTTTTCAAGCTATTTTTTTCTTCTTTCAATTCTACAAATTTTATCATGGGGCAGAGATACTTTTTGTTGTTACGGCTTTAAAGCAAATATCCTGCAATTATTTATTGTTTTGCCATGAGGCAGAGAAAAAGAAATACAGTTTTAAAGCTTAAATTACATTGCATTGATGTTATTATTATTTTTAACTGGACTATGAAAATGATTGAGTTGAACAATTTATTATTGGTGGAGAACTGTGGAAGCCAATATCCCTGTGAACCTCCCACAGCAATGTGGCTTCCTGTGTGGTGCAGCGATCTAAGGCACTGCATCTCAGTGCAAAAGGTGGCACTACAGTCTCTGGTTCAAATCCAGAGTGTATCACACCTGGCTGTAATTGGGCGGGGTACAGAGGTGCATAATTGGTCAGTGTAGGCTGTCATTGTAAATAAGAATTTGTTCTTAACTGACTTGCCTAGTTAAATAAAGGTTAAATGAATCAAAACAAATATATAGCTCCTTTAATATTATTAAGTTGTATTGTATTACAACCTCAAAACTTGTTCCACGATACCTTTGCCAAAATTAGTTGAATCTGTTGTTGTTAGTAATATTCATAAAAACATTTATGAAATTCATATTTGATATATATATATATATTTACTGACCACGGACCTCTGCAGTACCTCCCCAAGGGGTCCGTGGAACCTTCTTTGAGAACCATTGAAGTAAACCATGCCTGTAAACTGAAATTCAGTTGAGTCCAAAGCTGAGTCCAAAGATGCGGACACCCCATAGTCTGTTGCCCATTGTGACATACAGTGCATTCGGAAAGTATTCAGACCCCTTGACCCTTTCTATATGCATTTACATGTTCTTCCAAGAATGTATAAAAACCTGTTTTCGCTTTGTCAATATGAGGTATTGTATGTAGATTAATGAGGATTATACTGTTTGAAATCCATTTTAGTATAAGGCTGTAACGTAACAAAATGTGGGAAAAGTTAAGTGGTCGGAATACTTTCCGAATGCACTGTACTCTAGCTACAGTACACTGCTCTGAGACCCCGCACAGCCTGACCCCGTACACCCCCAAAATTCCCAACCAGTGGGGTTCTGCATACGCGTCTTCTATTCATTTGAATGGGGTGAAGGTTGGAGAAATTGCTTGGGAAAGTATGAAAGCCAACGGCCCGATATTCTAGAACAGTGCTGTACAGACGCGTACACGTTCTTGGAATCGGATAAATGCTTAAGGCCGACCCGGGATTCAATCACCAACAACAATGAGACTTTGTGCTAATGAAGCTAGCATTCTAACCGTTACCCTACCAAAACCATGGTCTGGGTTGGTGAGGACAAAATACTGGGTGTTAGCTAACATGCTAAACACTACCGCACCTTTCCTAACACACACAGCTAACTACTTCCCATCTGCTTAGCTAGTTGATCAAACAGAATTATCAACCCATGATTGATAGCAGTAACCTTGATTTCCTCTGTATGTACTGAAGAAAAGCTTGTATTCATTATTCGACTCTTGTTAGCTCGCTGTGCTCATGCCTAGCCATTAGTTCGGGGAGCGAACAACAAGTCTCAGACAAGGTTACTCAACACACTACCGTGGCTCACCGAATCACCTTCATTATTACACTCATACTAGTTTTCACCTCTCTGAAATTGGAATTCGACTTCACTGAATGATGCAAGCCTTTGTCTCTCTACATTTTACGGGGAGTACGGTCGTACCCAGTCGTGGAACATTAGGATTTTCCGACTGCTGATTAGTCGCGGCCCTTCATGTCTCTTAATTTTCTCATCGCAACTTGAGTTTGAAGAATTCTCTCATCGAGCCTTTGATCTTATCTATTCCCTCCCTCTCTCCCTCTCCTGACCTCACCACCCCTCCCTTCTTCTCCCTTTCCCTCCCTCTACCTCTCCTCCCCTCCACTCTCCACATACCGAGCCTGCCTGCCAGAGCATTATAAACTAGAATTCTGCTGGATCCTCTCAGGATGTGACCTGCACTTCTTTATGAAAGGATTTTCCATTATGTCCTGTAGCCGTGTGTGTGTGTGTGTGTGTGTGTGTGCGCGCGTGAGTGCGTGCGTGTATATGTGTGAGTGCGTGTGTGCTTGAGTACTGTAGGTGTGTGTTAGAGAGAGACGGTGATAGAGGGTGAACCAGGGTAGAGAGCGATAGACGGACAGAAGGAGGCATATCTGTCCTAACTGTTCATGATCTGATACTGACACAACCCGCTGAAACACATCCCTGTATGAAACATTAGAACCACATACAGTGTGTGGTACAGTGTTAGAACTCGCTTCCATTTATACAGTAGAGAAAAAACACAGGATACAGTACCTTCAAAAAGTATTCAGACCCCTTAACATTTTCCACATTTTGTTACATTACAGCCTTATTCTAAAATGGATTAAAAAAACAGAAATACCTTATTTACATAAGTATTCAGACCCTTTGCAACGAGACTCGAAATTGAGCTCAGACTCAAAATCTAACAGTGCATGTCAGAGCAAAAACCAAGCCATGAATTTGAAGTAATTTTCTGTAGAGCTCAGAGACAGGATTGTGTCGAAGCACAGATCTGGGGAAGGGTTCCAAAACATTTCTGCAGCATTGAAGGTCCCCAAGAACATAGTGGCCATTTGGAACCACCAAGACTCTTCCTAGAGCTGGCTGCCCGCCAAACTGAGCAATCGAGGGAGAAGGGCCTTGGTCAGGGAGGTGACCAAGTACCTGATGGTCACTCTGACAGACCTCCAGAATTCCTCTGTGGAGATGGGAGAACCTTCAGAAAGACAACCGTCTCTGCAGCACTCAACCAATCAGGCCTTTATAGCGTGGCCAGATGGAAGCCACTCCTCGGTAAAAAGCACATGACAGCCCACTTGGAGTTTGCCAAAAGGCACCTAAAGGACTCTGACCATGAGAAACAAGATTCTCTGGTCTGATGAAACCAAGATTGAACTCTTTGGCCTGAATGCCAAGCGTCACTATCACTTCAGGAGGAAACTTGGCACGATCACTATGGTGAAGCATGGTGGTGGCAGCATTATTCTGTGGGGATGTTTTTCAGGGGCAGGGACTGGGAGACTAGGCAGGATCGGGGGAAAGAAGAACGGAGCAAAATACAAGAGATCCTTGATGAAAACCTGCTCCAGAGCGCTCAGGATCTCAGACTGGCGCGAAGGTTCACCTTCCAACAGGACAACGACCCTAAGCACACAGCCAAGACAACGCACAAGTGTTTTCAGGACAAGTTTCTGAATGTCCTTGAATGGCCCAGCCAGAGCTAACATTTCTGGAGAGACCTGAAATTAGCTGAGCAGAGACACTCCCCATCCAACCTGACGGAGAGCATGAGAGGATCTGCAGAGAAGAATGGGAGAAACTCCCCAAATACAGGTGTGTCGAGCTTGTTGTGTCATATCCGAGAAGACTCGAGGCTGTAATCATTGCCAAAGGTGCTTCAACAAAGCACTGAGTAAAGGGTCTGAATACTTATGTAAATGTTATATTTAAGTTTTTTATTTGTATTTTCCCAAAAATTCTAGAAACCTTTTTTTGCTTTGTCTTTATGGGTTATTGTGTGTAGATTGATGAGGAAAAAATACTATTTAATGGATTTTAGAATAAGTATGTAACGTATAAAAAAAAATTGTAAAAAGTTAAGGGGTCTGAATTCTTTGTGAATGCACTGTAACGGTTTGATAATCCTGACCAAGAACTAGAATGAAGCATTATATTGAAGAGAAACAATATTCTCACACACACATACACACACACACACACACACACACAGTGGGAGCAGGTTCTAACAGCCCCTGGCAGGTCCTGTGTGGCCTCGACCCTGCTGCTCTAGTTGGGAGCGGTGAGGTTGCTGCAGAAGAAACAATGGAGCTCTTTGTGCTGTCGGCTCTCTGGCTCTGAGAGAGAGAGAGCTGCAAAATGTCTCCCCCAGATGAAACTGCATATTGTTTCCCAGTAAGAGCTGCTCAGTTTTCTCCGTCTGTCCCCCTGCACACCACTCATACCCCCCAGGCCACAGCACTGCCTCTTCCTGGCTGGTCTGTTTTCTGTCAGACCCACTGGCCTTCCCCTCGTTTGCTGCTGCCCTGCACCACTTATGTTCTACTGTATATACCACACACACACACACATATATATGGACACACTTAAACATTCCAGTCCACATGCATTCACACATGCACACACACACATGCAAATGCATGCACATACACACACATGCATGCATGAAAACATATACTGTACATGCTCACACATGTACACAAACACACACACATACACGTGCGCATCATTGGCAATCCCTCAAGGATAATCTCTTCCTCACAGGTTTCTTAGGTGGCTTGATTGTTGTGGGTCCAGCTATGGCTGACCAGGCCCATTCTGGAGTGTCAGACCTTTCCACAGACACTGCAAGTGGGTTTTGGAGGGGAGGGGAATGGGTTTCTTGGCGGGTTGGTCTGTGCGTTTCTGTCATTTTTTCAATGGCCAGTGTGTTGCAGGTGTCCTCATAACCCCTAAGAGTTTAAGCCTTTGACCATCTTAATACCAACATATTTAGCATATATGGATTAATACCTGGGGTCATTTTGACCCCAATAACAAATGATTTCACTGCTAGTGAAACAATGGGAGTGGTAGAGCCAGGATCCTTCAAAAAGCCTGCCCAAATCCTCAGTCACTTCAAACCAAATGTTATAGCAACCCAAATACCATTACACGTTTCAAATATAGAATATTGAAGGGTATATAGGAATTCCCCCAAAAGTCCATACTAATACAGAAACACGAAACAATTATTTTTTATTTATTAAGAACAATTTCATTGACCAAGTCATGAAAAATTGGAAGAAATGAATAAACCACCTTTGGGCTATGATCAAAATGACCCCATTCGGTAGTTTGAGGGTTAAACAGACGGTTTTTGATGGGGATTATGCTAATTCGATTCTCACACTGGCGTGGACATGGACATGAAGATGTTCGGGCAGCCTTGAGTCAGCATGCAGACACAGTTCCTGTCCATTGGAGTGACCAGTGATTTGGGATTCTTTGCTGGGGATGTTTGTCTGGGTCAGGAAGCTGACGTTGGTCCGTCAATCCTCCCATCTGATGCTCAGTATCTCCCTCTAGAACTATTCATGCTGGCGCTCCAGTCTTTTAAGGTGCCTTCTGTAGGACACGCACACGCCATGCTTTGTGATGTATTGTACTGAATGTAATCATAGTTCCTATTTTACGCCCTCTTTGTGTTGCATGTAGAAAGGAGAATCACACTTTGAGCTAGTTTGCTGTTTTCAAGGTTTGACTTCATGTAAACAATGACAATAGAGAACAGGTTGCTACCTTGGTAGAAATGTGCTGGTTTTGCACCTTTTACACCTGTTTCAATCAGACAAGTTCCACCTCAACTCTGATATACTGAACAAAAATGTTTAAAAAAACACGGCATGCAACATTTCCTGTATTTTTACTGAGTTCCAGTTCATATAAGGAAATAAGGACGTTTTTATAAATTCATCAGGCCCTAATCTATGGATTTCACATGACTGGGCAGGGGTGCAGCCATGGGTGGGCCTGGGAGGACATAGGCCTGTCCACTTGGCAGAAAGGCCCTCCCACCGTGGAGCCATGGCCAGCCAATCAGAATGAGTTTTTCACCACAAAAGGGCTTTATTATAGACAGAGATACTCCTCAGCCCCATTTCATACCACTTCTACAGGTATGTTCTTTTTCTTTGGAGTAGCATAAATAACACCCTATTCTTTTGCTTTGCTTATGGGCCATGTACACTTGCCAGTGGTTATATTCAAGGTAGGGAGAGAATCTGTGCGCTACGGCCTAACGGCTCTGTAAGATCAGCTCCGAACCTCGCTAAGCACTTTATAAGCTGTACTTTTTTATGTGTGAAGAGTGAAGACTCCAACGTAGCTCTTTCCACGAACTCGGACTGTATTCTGTTTGTACGAGGCTTGACAGCTTCATTTGTGAAGTGTCTCAATTAAGGGGAATATTTCTCCCGACATATCTGCACAGCCAAGCTGCCTCAGTAGCACATGCAATCCTGGGCTTAAGAAAGTCATCACACACCTTTCAGAGTCTGCAAAGAGACGCCAGCTAAAAATAGCCAGACAGAACCCCAATGCTGGTTAATGCTCGTCGTCGCCCCCAGACAGTTGTATTTGCATATCTTTTATGTGTTTTTTCCTCCTTTTTTAACAGTTTTGATTCCCTGCCTTGAGCAGAGAATGGGGGCAGTCGACAGTTGGGTAATTAAAGATTTGCGAAAGCCGAGCCTTTTTTCCCTCCCTGTATTTCCTTTCAGCTCTCTTTTGGAAAGTGTAACGGTTCTGTCTGGGTTTATCAGAGGGATGGTATATTGAGTCCAGAGAGCCATCTGGTCCTGCCGCCACCACTCCCTCGCTCTCTCTGCAGCTACAGTAGTAATGTGATGGTGAGAACCCGGTGGCTTCTCAACTCTCCTCAACACCAACGCCCTCTCACAGCTCAGTGTCAAGAAAAACTGAGGATCAGCTAGCAACACAGCTAGCCTTTTAGTCTGGCTGATCAACTGTCAGACTCTGTCCAACTGCCTCACGTGGACAAGTGTTTTTCAGACTTCTACAGTGCAAGGGTGTCATGTAATATAGAGAGAATATTTGAAGTAAGGTTAGTCTGACAATGAAGCTTCCTCAAGTAAAGAGAAACAGCGAATGACTAGGCTGGGATGGATATGTTTATCATAGCATAATACCATGTACTACAGCCGTATGTTTGTTGTACAGCCAACTGCAATTAAGATGTCTTGTCAGTTTTAAACATTGCTGCTAGCAAACACTACAGTTTGTCAGCTCTGAGAGATTTTGCCAGGACTTCTCGCTAGGCATATCTTTAGTGCTTACTCTAAGGTCGTAGCACACTCAGTATCTGTTACTTGGTATCTGTTACATGTATTGAATTATATCCACTCGTATTTTAGGGATTTAAGCAAGTCATATCCAAATAAAAGAGAAATTGAATTATTGAAGCGGTTGCTCTTGCCTTCTCCAGCTGGAAGACTTGAAACTTAAAAATAACAACAGAAGGTAGTACTGCTCCTCTTGGTTAATCTCGTGCACAAGTAAATCTGCCATTAATACGTAACTCTTCTGGAAAGGATCTAAATGTGATTAAATGCAGATTATGGAAACATTATGGAAACTCACTGACTAAGCACTGCTCTTTTCTGAGATTCAGGAACTGGCCATTTTCATGATTATTATTATTAGTGGGCTCTAGCTGTCCTTGAGGACTTGTGTCCTTTGGATAAAAGATGGAGACTGTGCATCAGAGTGCCAGCCTTTGTGGTATTGTTGAATTTATGCAGCATTTCTTTGTGAAGCTACATATTTTCTATGAAAATAAATGTTCATTGCGATCGTGCTTGCACCCACTCAGCCTTGGCCATCGGGATTCAAAATGATTAACCAATTATTGCTTCGCTATCATGCTCAGTTTGACGGCTGACCACCCGAAATTCGGATTGAGAAGTGTAACCAGTAATTAAGAGAAGCAGCAGAGCGGAAAGTATTTGTCTCTGTTGGACAATTGTTTTGAATATACAGTGGGTGTCTGCACTAGAGTGGTAGGATTATTATGCTGAACCAAATATGGGATTTTCTTTACATAAAATCCATACCAAGAAATTCAGCAACCCATTTTCCATATCTTTTCATTCTTGTTGGAGTGTAGCTCCAGAGGGATATTGGGTTGGCCTGTGCAGAGTTTTATGAGATCGGTCGGTTACTGTTTGGAATGTGCTACTGGATTCTTTTCATGGTTGTGTGTTTGTTATTGCCCGCTGTGTTTTTCATTGGCCATCAAATAGAGGGCACAAAGATGAGTTGTTTCATGTGTGCTGCTGTTCCACAGTTTTCCATATCGTAGTTCTTGGCATCGTCATGAATTACAACCATTTTAGCAAATGTCACTGAACATATTGTTGGTGAGTTTATTGCAAGTGTTTATGATGCATTTAAGTGGTGTAGGAATAATCAGAAACTTGTATTTTTTTCTACTTGGAAAAACGATATGAACGGCCCTCCAACCTGAACGACCCTCCACATTTTCACATTTTCTAACCTTAATAATGTAGCTATTTAGCTAGTTTAACTATATTGTCAATGCTAACAAGCAAGCTAATTTATGATTGGCAACATTAGCTTGCTCAGCTTCTGCTCATACTATAATGGCTAGCTATCTCATTAGACCGACCAAGCAATTTATGATTTCACCAACTAGAAAATGAGATTCAGAGTAACATTTGAATGCAGCATTACATGCTAGCTTCTCTTCCCTCTTCTATGGAACAGACCGTGACAATGACCCTGTTATACCATACCGTATCTCTGACATTGTCCATCCATAGTAAAATCTCAGTGAGTTTTTCAGAGGAACTAGCAGACGGTCATTCTCTTAGACTTGCTCAAGCAGTCTGTCCCCACAGGCAGGGAGGTGGTGCTGAGCGGAGCTCTCAGTGGTCAGCCAGTAAGCCAGTCATCCAAACCTCCATTCAGCCAGTCGGTCAGTCAGTCAATCAGTGGAATAGTCGGGTAGCCAGCCAGTAAGTCAATCATCCAACCAGTCAGTCAGTCATCTAGCCAAGCACTAAACAGCCAGCCAGTCAGTTAGTTGGGCACCCAGCGAGCTGGGGCGCCAGTTGAACAGTCAGTCACTGGCACAGATCCACTTGTCCCATCGCTGTCACCCTAGGGGAAAACACTCAGTGGCTTCTCATGCTTTATCAGCATGGCGCTGCCTACAGCCTGCTGAAAGTCTCTTAAAACAGATACACAAATAAATGGAGTGTATGGAAATAGCTGTCCTCTCATCTGGAGCCAAGCTGTCCCATCACGCTGATCAAGGTCATTGTCTTTAATGAGACAGGGGGCTGTGATGGCCTCCTCCACTCAACTTTAGTTGAAGTCAGCAAATGTTGCTTTTAAAGCTTTTTCCAAAAGAGATCAAACACATTATTGGAGGATAAAACAGTATCAAATTAGAATAATGTATTTCAGTGTATTTTTGTGTTATTTTCTCTTCAGAACTCTTTGTACATTAAGCGGTCACAGTCCCTTTCTCATAGACATGACTGACCCCTCTTTCCATCTGGGTTGGGACTGAACATGTTGCTGTGTACTTAGATAGACCATGTCCTAACCCCCTCTATGTGTCACTTCTTAAACATTTTAGGTGGCCATTAAAAACCTTCTGTAGTGCTATTGTGTGTACTGTGCATTCGGAAACTATTCAGACCCCTTGACTTTTTCCACATTTTGTTACGTTACAGCCTTATGCTAAAATGGATTTAATTGTTTTTTTCTGTCATCCATCTACACACAATACCCCATTATGACAAAGCAAAAACAGTTTTATTTTTATTTTTGCAAATGTATTAAAAATGAAAACTTAAATCACATTTTCATAAGTATTCAGGCCCTTTACTCAGTACTTTGTTGAAGCACCTTTGGCAGCGATTACAGCCTCGAGTCTTCATGGGTATGATGCTACAAGCTTGGCACACCTTTATTTGGGGAGTTTCTCTCATTCTTCTCTGCAGAGAAGCTCTAACATAAAGGCCTGATTGGTTGAGTACTGCAGAGATGGTTGTCCTTCTGGAAGGTTCTCCCATCTCCACAGAGGAACTCTGGAGCTCTGTCAGAGTGACCATCGGGGTCTTGGTCACTTCCCTGACCAATGCCCTTCTCCCCGATTGATTGGTTTGGCCGGCGGCCAGCTCTAGGAAGAGTCTTGGTGGTTCCAAACTTCTTCCATTTAAGAATGATGGAGGCCACTGTGTTCTTGGGGACCTTCAATGTTGCAGACATTGTTTGGTACCCTTCCCCAGATCTGTGCCCCAACACAATCCTGTCTCAGTGCTCAATAGACAATTCCTTTGACCTCATGGCTTGGTTTTTGCTCTGACATGCACTGTTGACTGTGGGACCTTATATAGACAGGTGTGTGCCTTTCCAAATCATGTCCAATCAATTGAAATGACCACAGGTGGACTCCAATCAAGTTGTAGAAACATCTCAAGGATGATCAAAGGAGCTCAATTTCGAGGTATTATATGTTTTATTTTTTATTTTGTGCAACAGTTTTTGCATTGTCATTATGGGGTATTGTGTGTAGAGTGATGAGGAAAATTTAATTTAATCAATTCTAGAATAAGGCTGTAACATAACAAAATGTGGAAAAAGTGAAGGGGTCTGAATACTTTCCGAATGCACTGTATACGTGGTTGTGTTGGAATGATAGCAATGGGGATGTTTCAGACCACTTTTTGGCTTACTAATCTACATTAGGTAACACTCTGACATAAGGACTTAATAACACATCCATAATTAGTAAAGCATATGCCACCAACCAAACTGCTAGGGAGCAAGGAGAGCTACCTCTCACGATCGTTATAAGGTGGACCAAGTGGACCAAGATGCAGCGTGGTATGTTTCCATCCTCTTTATTAGGAAAAGAAACTCAAAGAAAAAACAAAGCATTAAACGAAACGTGAACCTCAAAGAAGTGCTCGCAGGCAACTATACCTAGACAAGATCCCACAAAGCACAATGGGGAAATGGCGGCCTAAATATGATCCCCGATCAGAGACAACGATAAACAGCTGCCTCTGATCTGGAAACCATACCAGGCCAACATAGATCATTAATCACCTGGGATAACCCACCCTAGTCACTGTCACGCCCCAACCAACATAGAGAATAAACAGCTCTCTATGGTCAGGGCGTGACACTACCAGCCAAGATTGGAGACAAAGCTATAGATGAAAACCAACATTAGTGAACATAATCCTATACCATGCATTTGGATCATCGGAGAACTACAATTTACCATACCATACATGCTGACATTTCCCTGGGGTACAGTCTTTTTCCTTGTCTCTACTTTGGTTGTTCTTTTGATGGCTTCCCACCATGCGTAGAACCCAGAGCCTAGCAGACCTTGGGAATATGTGTAGAACCCAGAGCCTAGCAGACCACAGGATTATGTGTAGAACCCAGAGCCTAGCCGACCACAGGATTATGTGTAGAACCTAGAGCCTAGCAGACCTCACAGGCCTATGTGTAGAGCCCAGAGCCTAGCCAGTCTGGAACAGACAGTGCTCTCTTGGTACTTCATGCATTGAGGATAATTAGTTGGGTTTTATTATGTGCGGAGGTCACAGGCTGAGTATGTGAAGTAGCCAACGTCAAAAGAAAGAGTCAACGCAAGTCTGTTAAGCGAGTCTGTTAAGAGCTTTTGATTGCGCTACTAGTGCTGCATACAATTGACCACCGAAGGCTCTCCTGGTGTCATGTGATCAAGTGCATTTCAAAGACTAAGTGGTAGTTTGTCATTTCACTGTCATTTCAGGAAAATTCCTGAAATATCCTATGTCGTGCGATATTACATGGAGGACGTGTTACTTTGATTTCTTCTTTGCTTGTGGTTTTCGATATGCTATTAATGTGCATTAATGCAAATGAGCAGTGGGAAATGTTATTGTCGCTATACTGTACTCCCCTCCATTAGCCAAACGAGTCAACAACCTGCTCAACTATACCGCTGCAGCATGGTCACATGGTCCATCACTAATGGTATACACAGCTCTGTAGGGTCACATGGGTTGATATGATGATATGGTACCGAACATTATTTCATCTATTTTCTGGAAGCTTTTCCGTTATATGCTTTGGCCCATATACTATAGAGAAAATGTTCTATTTAATTCTGTAACTTTGGCTTGTTTCATCTGATCTGACCAGACCTTTGTCTCCATTTGCAGATGCTGTACTCTAGAGGCTGTGGACTGTGTAGAGACTGGGTTGACGAGTGGAGGCAGGTCAGTGCATGTTCTCTCTAATCCCACTGTTTGAGTGCCCTTTGTGAGGATGCCCATTTCATCATTTTGTTCCGGTATATGATAATATGGATAGGATCATGATATCTAGGCCGACTCTGAAACTCTCCGTGTCTTTGATTCATACTCAGTAATTATTCTGTCGAACTTACCCTCCTCTATCAAAATATGATTTCCGACTGTACATTGTAAAGTTACGTGAGGTTTTATCAGAAATACTATATGTCAGCAATCGAAATGACTGGGTAATTGTATTTATTATAATCAGCTGTGGGTCACCTGTTTAGCATGACCAAACATTACTGAAGAGCTGAAAGTCATTCATCCCTCTAGTCAGGTCCATTGACACGCAAAACCCAAGTTTCCAGTCCAAACCCTTCCAATGCCTATCCACAAGGATGTCTCTAGTTCTTCTGTATGTCGATTGAGGACACAATCCTCTCCTTTCTCTCTTTCTCTCTTTCCAGTGCTCTCATCCTTTGAAACCACTGGTACTGACCTTGGGAAAGATACCACCTCCAAAAGAAGAGGAGAGACGAGAGAGAGAGTCAGAGAGAGAGTCAGAGAGAGAGTCAGAGAGAGAGTCAGAGAGAGAGTCAGAGAGAGAGAGTCAGAGAGAGAGAGTCAGAGAGAGAGAGTGTCAGAGAGAGAGTCAGAAAGAGAGAGAGAGTCAGAGAGAGGGTGAGAGTCAGAGAGAGAGAGTCAGAGAGAGAGTCAGAGAGAGAGTCAGAGAGAGAGAAAGAGAGAGAGAGTCAGAGAGAGAGAAAGAGAGAGAGAGTCAGAGAGAGAGTGAGAGTCAGAGAGAGAGAGTCAGAGAGTGAGGCAGAGAGAGAGTCAGAGAGAGAGTCAGAGAGAGTCAGAGAGAGAGTCAGAGAGAGAGAGTCAGAGAGAGAGAGTCAGAGAGAGAGTCAGAGAGAGAGTCAGAGAGAGTCAGAGAGAGAGAGAGAGTCAGAGAGAGAGAGAGAGAGAGAGAGAGAGAGATGTTAAGCCCCACTGCGATAGAGGAGGTCAAAGCACAAAGACATGGCTGGCTCAGCATTCTGTTAGCAGCCTGTTTAGCTTGGCCTGGTCTGGCCTGGCCTCGTTTAGCCTGAGAACATGCTCCTCCAGTGCCAGTGAACACAAAGACCCCCTTGGATGCCCTCTTGGGGGTACACACTGCCCTCTTCACTCTGTCTCTCTGCCCCCCAGAGCTGCATCGGGGGCCGTTTTAATAAACTCACTCACTGTGCGGTCGCTTGCTGATCAGAGCCCATGAGGAGGTATTGTGGGATTGAGGAGCCCTTGAAACCACGAGAGCTCAACACAGTATGCGGAAGCCAAAATCTTATCTACATTTAAGCGCAATGACGTCAAAAGCTGATATAGTATGATGTCTTACAAAGTGTTACAGCTCTTATGGAATCGTCCTTGCTTTTTTTCCCGTCAACCTGTGTGGGAATTCAACCTTCGAAATCTTTATTGATTCGGACAATGGGCATGTTGGGGGAAAAAAATATCAATGCGCTTCCTAAATTCCAAACACTTTCTGCAGGACATTCAGTACCGCTTGAAAGAGTGAGTGGGAGTGAGTGAGTTTACAATAGTACCTACTGAGGGCCATTGGCACCACTTGACCAGTGTGTGTGTGTGTGTGTGTGTGTGTGTGTGTGTGTGTGTGTGTGTGTGTGTGTGTGTGTGTGTGTGTGTGTGTGTGTGTGTGTGTGTGTTGCTTTGGTCTGGTACAAAGGCTCCTTACCTCATGGCATTGGCATTCCCTGAGAGAATGAGCAGGAACAGAGAGAGGGAGCAGGCACACACTGGGGGTATTCATAGGGCCTGTCCCCACGGGAAGGAGCCAGGCTTGGGTATTAGCCCCTATTAAAAAACAAAGCTAGTCCAGCAGGGGCCTGGCACGATGGAAAGACACAGAGAAGGAGAGGGAGAGAAAAAGTGAGAGGGGTATATAGGTTCTGGTCAAAGTGTCACCAGCCTTTTGGACAGAGACAGGGATATTATATTTATTTAACAAGGCAAGTCAGTTAAGAACAAATTCTTATTTACAAAGACAGCCCACCTCAGCCAAACCCTAACAACACCAGGCCAATTGTGCACCACCTAATGGGACTCACAATCACAGCCAGTTGTGATACAGCCTGGAATTGAACCAGGGTCTGTATTGACACCTCCAGCACTGGGATGCAGTGCCTTACACCTCTGTGCCACTCGGGAGCCATTAAAAAAAGAGAGAAAAAAATAAATAATAACCTTTAGAAATATGGTTCAGGTGTAAGTGTCATCAGTCTTTTGACCCAGTTTCTCATCATACTGGAGATGTGTCAGGAAGGCTCACCAAACATGTTCATGTGATTATTATCAACGCATAACCCCATAACTGACTGTGTGGGCAGCATCTGGTCTAGTGCCAAAACAAATGTACATTTCAGTATTAATTAAGTTTTGTAATTTTTCAAAAGCTATCATATGCCCACCACCACTATTGTTTTAAAGAATAGCTTTTATTTTTCTGAGAAAGGGGTCTCTAGAGGTTGAGAGTTGGAGGTCTTTAAAACCATACTGTAGTTTGTGTCAAGATGACAGAGCTCTGTTTTCATGTGTGATGGAATACAATTTAGAGACCTTGTCCTTTTATCAGAATCCCCCAGGCTCTTCTAATCGGAAAACGTTCCCTTCGACAATTAATGGGAAACATGTGTTTTGAGGGAAGCGAAGCCAGCAAACTTTCTCCCAAGTTCGAGAAATCCGGACCATCGCCACAAGCCTATAGTATATGATGACAAGAGTTTGGGTGAATATTTCCAAATCCCGACACTCACTGCATACACTCTTAGAAAAAAAGGAGGTATCTAGAACCTAAAACAGTTCTTCGGGTGTCCCCATAGGAGATCCCTTTTGGGTTCCCTAACCCTAACCCTTTCCACAGAGGGTTCTACATGGAACCCAAAAGAGTTCTACCTGGAATCTAAAAGGGTTCTCCTATGGGAACAAATAAATAACCCTTTTCAAACCCTTTTTTCTAAGAGTGTACAGACACAGAGTATCTCTACAGTTGTAGATAGTGATTGAGATGAACCTAGCTGACACCCCTGATTTTCTGGGCAGATACACTATCCTCTACCCCACAGGAGGCTGGTGATGGGAGGACGGTCATAATAACAGATGGAATAAATGGAACGGTATTAAAAAACATAGACACCATGTATTTGACGCGTTTGATACCATTCCATTAATTCCGTTCCAGCCATTACAATAAGCCCAACCTCCCAAATGAAGATGCCACCAGCCACCTGTGCTCTACCCAGTGTGTGCATGCCTGTGTACATCATTCCTAATGGTAAAGTATAAGTGAAAATCCCATTGGTGCCTCCAGCCCTGCCGACCTTAGAATCCCAACTAGCTCGACTGTTGGCTGCTGCTGTCTTAGAGGCCCTGGAAGTCATTCACAGAAGAGAAATGATGGGCCTCCTCCAGATCTTGAGGAGAGAGAGGAAGTTGTGGACTCCCCATAGCAGGTGCAGACCTTCAGGTCACACATCCATTACTCAGTAATGGCTCTCCTAGCCCCAGCCATAGCAGAGGCTGAGGGTCTCAAATTACACATTACACATACAATCAAAATATACACAAAATGAAATGCCATCAAAACTCTATAGTCTTTTAGAATTTTCTCAACCCACACTTTGGATATTTATTTATAATCATGTGTCTATTGTTGCGAAATAGTTTTGTTTGTTTTGTAGAGGGGATACCCACACAAAATGCAAGTAAGGATGTTAGCTAGCAAGTTTTCAGTGTTTGAAACCGGTCTGGGAGAGTCTTAGTTTACATGCTTATGGTTGTCAATCAAAGGCAAGTAAGAACTATGGACTCAACAGAGGACATGGCCATTGTCATGAGTGTAGGAGATGAGCGGGTGGGGGTAGCCTAGTGCAGTATAAGCAATAGGAAGTAGTACACTACATGGGGAACAGGGTGTGATTGGAGGCACAGTCCATCTCTCCTTCCTCCCTGCCTACCTCAACGGACAGGCTAAGTAGCATACACTGCAGCCTCTCCTCTCCAGGTAGCTAGCCAGCATAAATCCTTTCTTCCCACATCTGGAGGCAGCACTGAGCCAGCAGTCTCAGCTCTTAACATTCCTGGCATGCTTCTTCCCAGGGCCAGGCACCCTCTCTCTCGCTTGCTGGCTGTCTTTTGTCAGGATCGAGTAGCATAAATTACTGTGTCCTCAAACAACCCATGTACATTCAGACATGTGCTGATGGGGACCCACATTGGTAACCAGCTATGACTCCCAGGACCAGCAGCCATTTTCCATCTCCGAAGCAGCATTTATCGATTCATCGATGGTTTATATACGAGAGGCCTTCCAGATGAACAGAATTCTTCTGTGTTTACACCTTTCCGAGAATGGATAATTAAGATCAATATCAATTTTCAACAGATTTGAATGAACTTTTACTGTGCTACCCTCACGTTATCCTGTACAGTGTGGTGAGATGCACTATTAGTAAGCTGTAAAAACCCTTGCTATACTATAGCCAATCTAAATTGTCTCCAATTGAAGTCGGAGGTTTACATACACCTTAGCCAAATACATTTAAACTCAGTTTTTCACAATTCCTGACATTTAATCCTTGTTAAAAATTCCCTGTCTTAGGTCAGTTAGGATCACCACTTTATTTTAAGAATGTGAAATGTCAGAATAATAGTAGAGAGAATTATTTATTTCAGCTTTTATTTCTTTCATCACATTCCCAGTGGGTCAGAAGTTTACATACACTCAATTAGTATTTGGTAGCATTGCCTTTAAATTGTTTAACTTGGGTCAAACATTATGGGTAGCCTTCCACAAGCTTCCCACAATAAGTTGGGTGAATTTTGTCCCATTCCTCCTGACAGAGCTGGTGTAATTGAGTCAGGTTTGAAGGCCTCCTTGCTCGCACAAACCTTTTCAGTTTTGTCCACAAATGTTCTATAGGATTGAGGTCAGGGCTTTGTGATGGCCACTCCAATACCTTGACTTTGTTGTCTTTAAGTCATTTTGCCACAACTTTGGAAGTATGCTTGTGGTCAATTGTCCATTTGGAAGACCCATTTGCGACCCAGATTTAACTTCCTGACTGATGTCTTGAGATGTTGCTTCAATATATCCACAGAATTTTCCACCCTCATGATGCTATCTATTTTGTGAAGTGCATCAGTGCCTCCTGCAGCAAAGCACCCCCAAAACATGATGCTGCCACCCCGATGCTTCATGGTTGGGAATGGTGTTCTTCGGCTTGCAAGCCTCCCCCTTTTCCCCCCAAACATAACGATGGTCATTATGGCCAAACAGTTCTATTTTTGTTTCAACAGACCAGAGGACATTTCTCCAAAAATTACGATCTTTGTCCCCATGTGCAGTTGCAAACCTTAGTCTGGCTTTATTATGGCAGTTTTGGAGCAGTGGCTTCTTCCTTGCTGAGCTGCCTTTCAGGTTATATCGATATAGGACTCGTTTTACTGTGGATATAGATACTTTTGTACCTGTTTCCTCCAGCATCTTCTTCCTTTGCTGTTGTTCTGGGATTGTTTTGCACTTTCCGCACCAAAGTATGTTCATCTCTAGGAGACAGAACGCGTCTCCTTCCTGAGCGGTATGACGGCTGCGTGGTCCCATAGTGTTTATACTTGCGTGCTATTGTTTGTACAGATGAACGTAGTACCTTCAGGTGTTTGTAAATTGCTCCCAAGGATGAACCAGACTTGTCCACAATATTTTTTCAGAGTTCTTGGCTGATTTAAAAAAAAAAATCCCATGATGTCAAGCAAAGAAGCACTGCGTTTGATGGTAGGCCTTGAAATACATCTACAGGTACACCTCCAATTGACTCAAATGATGTCAGTTGGCCTATCAGAAGGTTTTAAAGCCATGACATCATTTTCTGGAATTTTCCAAACTGTTTAAAGGCACAGTAAACTTAGTGTATGTGAACTTCTGACCCACTGGAATTGTGATACAGTGAATTATAAGTTAAATAATGTGTCTGTTAATAATTGTTGGAAAAATTTCGTAACCGACTTGTCAAAACTATAGTTTGTTAACAAGAAATTTATGGAGTGGTTGAAAAACAAGTTTTAATGACTTCATCGTAATTGTATGTAAACTTCAGACTTCAACTGTATGTGCTCCAAGAAATAGTTGAAAGCTATGTAGTGCTTTTTTGGGAATAAAAATGGATAGAGCCAGTTTCCTTTGGGTTTAGTACTTACTGAAAAACTATAAGGCCTTCCAATTAGACACCGACCGATATGTTTATTTGGGTTCGCTACCAATTTAGATTTTTGGGTGGACAAAACGTACCGATATATCTGCCTATATACTGTTTTATATACAACAAGGAAATTTAAAAGTTGCCTTTTCAACACTGACTTTTAAATAAATTTCCACCCAAAGGAGCAGTTGTCCAATAACTATGGTTAACATGTTGATTTCAATAATGACAATAATGACACGTGATGAGAATGGCCGCACATTTTCAGATGAGCATGAGAATCCCTTTTTTCATCCTATTTATCGGTGTAATTATCATTATCATTATTATCGTTATTTGTATTTGGCCAAGCACACACACACAGCGACACACACAGCGACACACACACACACACACACACAGACACACACACGCACACTAATGGGTTCCTGCATTTCACATTTTTACCTAATTGGCTACTTTCTGGAAGATGTTCCGTTGATCAGGGGCCAGAGTCGGGGGCTGGGATTGGGGCCCGGGGCCCTCCTGCGTGGTATTGAGTTCCAGTGTGGTGGCTGCAGAGCCACCTGTTGTCCTGAGAATGATAATCTGGCTCAGCTGGAAACTCTTCGGTCCCATTCTCACTATCTTCCCTGCTGGCTTCACCCCTGTCTTGTGTGCGCCAGATGTGCACTGTCTTTGTGTTCCGAAACAACCCCCGGAGAATGAGAAGTCCATTACGAAACAAGTTATGCATGTGTTACTTTTTTTTCTCATTGTTTGGTTTCTCGAAGGCCACCCCTCTTGTAACGATGAGCTTGTGCTATACTGTAGCCACATCTTGCAAACTCTTTTTTTGCTATTCAGACCTCGAAAAGGGATTTCTGCCACGGCTATAGACAAATATGTATTTCTGTGCTTGGTTAGAAAGGGTTTTGGAAGGATGAAAGGGAAACACTTAACAGGGTATGGGCTCATAATAGAGCTTTTACATGAAAAATTGACTTTTTGTACCAAGCAGCAAGTTATTCTCATGGACAGACGCAAGAATTCCATTAGGTAACGTAAAATAATGGGAATGTAGCATATCATATCTTTCCATGGCATTAAAATCCTGGATTTTTTTACATCCACTAATAGCTGTTATTAAGTCCGGATCATATTTCATTGTAAGCTATTATAAGGGAGTGCTTATTATGCATTATAACTATCATAATGCCTTTTAACTTGCCGGCTTTCAATAAACATGACAGATTTTTGCTTTGTGTACACCCAGTACATACCATCTAGCATATCTTTTACCATTTACTTTTCAGTGGCTGTCAGGTGCATGATGGGAAGTGGGCTGGCAGGGGACAGCAGTGTGGTGGAGGACCAGAATCAATTGGCAGTGTAATGAGATGGCGACGCGCCAGGTTGCCATGGAGCTCACTTGGGCTGTCCTTCACTGGAGGATTTGTAAATGAGAGAGAGAGAGAGAGAGAGAGGGAGAGGGAGGTAAAGGGATGAAGAAAGGCAGAGAGAGAGGTAAAGGGATGAAGAAAGGCAGAGAGAGAGGTAAAGGGATGAAGAAAGGCAGAGAGAGAGGTAAAGAGATGAAGAAAGGCAGAGAGAGAGGTAAAGGGATGAAGAAAGGCAGAGAGAGAGGTAAAGGGATGAAGAAAGGCAGAGAGAGGTAAAGGGATGAAGAAAGGCAGAGAGAGAGGTAAAGGGATGAAGAAAGGCAGAGAGAGAGGTAAAGGGATGAAGAAAGGCAGAGAGAGGTAAAGGGATAAAGAAAGGCAGAGAGAGAGGTAAAGGGATGAAGAAAGGCAGAGAGAGGTAAAGGGATAAAGAAAGGCAGAGAGAGAGGTAAAGGGATGAAGAAAGGCAGAGAGAGAGGTAAAGGGATGAAGAAAGGCAGAGAGAGAGGTAAAGGGATGAAGAAAGGCAGAGAGAGAGGTAAAGGGATGAAGAAAGGCAGAGAGAGAGGTAAAGGGATGAAGAAAGGCAGAGAGAGAGGTAAAGGGATGAAGAAAGGCAGAGAGAGGTAAAGGGATGAAGAAAGGCAGAGAGAGAGGTAAAGGGATGAAGAAAGGCAGAGAGAGAGGTAAAGGGATGAAGAAAGGCAGAGAGAGAGGTAAAGGGATGAAGAAAGGCAGAGAGAGAGGTAAAGGGATGAAGAAAGGCAGAGAGAGAGGTAAAGGGATGAAGAAAGGCAGAGAGAGAGGTAAAGGGATGAAGAAAGGCAGAGAGAGAGAGGTAAAGGGATGAAGAAAGGCAGAGAGAAAAAGAAAGGAGGACTGAGATAGTGGGAAAAGGGCTGTGTACAGTAAAAATAAAGCCTGTTCGGGGTTGAGAGGGTTGTTATGCAGGAGAGATGAAGAATGAGTTAAAGAGAAATAAAAAAGACTACAGTAAGAATCTGTGTGTGTTCTGATGCTCTTATCCCAACGGCTTGAACTGTTTGCCCTTGAATTGCTTTTGGGCATACTGAATTTGTATTTTTATACCTAATCTGATGTTCAGAAAGAAAAGAAAGGAACCTACCTTGTCTGTCAGTATAGATTTTTTCCCCTGTTCCTCCTCTCTTGCCAAAAACATAGCTGCTTTCTCTTCAAACGGAATGGAATTAGTTTGTTTGATTTCAATGTAAATGCACACATCGCTTCATCATGTTGACGTGTCAATCAGGGGCTGCTATGCAATATGTGGGAGAGCAGTTTGTGTCACAACAGTGTCACTACCACAAAAAAATACAACTCTGTTTTGGTATTGACAGTTTCGGGTGTGACAATTAATACCTCTTTTCCAATTTTCCAAATAACTGTTGCTAATACATTATATGGTCGACTCTATTTGTGACAGCTGATGACGACTGCCATGTACAAATGGAATTTGCTATCCACTTATGTTCACCATCTTCAAATACTTATTTTGGCCCTTGACTCATGTGCAGGTTCAAATCAAATCGAATTGTATTTGTCACATCCACATGTTTAGCAGATGTTATTGCGGGTGTAGCGAAATGCTTGTGTTTCTAGCTCCAACAGTCCAGTAAAATCTAACAGTTCACAACAATATACATAATGCACACAAACCTCAAAATAAAGGAATGGAATGAAAGTACATATAAATATTAGGATGAGCAATGTCTGAGTGGCATAGACTAAAATACAGTAGAATAAATACAGTATATACATATGAGATGACTAAAGCAGTATGTAAACGTTATTAAAGTGACTAGTGTTCCAAATCTATGTATATGGGGTAGCAGCCTCTAAGATGCAGGGTTAAGTAACCGTGTGAAAGCTGCCTAGTGATGGCAATTTAACAGTCTGTTGGCCACTGTATAGGCAGGATATCTTTTTGTTGTGTTTCTGTACACACACACACACCTAAAACTCATTACATGTGCCTTCTGCTACTGTACCTGTCAATCCATATTGGACCATAACACTTCTGATACTTCTGAACTGATACTTTACATTACTCTCATTGATGCTCTGTCTCCTCCTCTTCCTCCTCATCCTCCTCCTAGATATAGGTCCTAGCAGCTAGCTAATATGGCTGACAACATTTGTTGCCAGCAAGTTTTTTTTCTCTCTCTCCTGACTGGCAACTACAGCTAATGCCGGGCTTGCTAAGTAGAGAGGGAGGGCTGTGAAAGGACAGACTGTCAGCGGTGGCAGTCGCCCGCAACACCAGCTGTGCCCTCTCCCACTGTGCACTGACGCTCATTTGGGCCAGGTCATCTAGGG